>NC_081166.1:9953225-10253225 GCF_012432095.1 Onychostoma macrolepis | reverse complement strand
AAGTTTTCCCAGGTCTGCTAGTGCAACAAGTGAGCGGGCAATATGCTAATGTTTCATGTTGACATCAACATGAAACGGCTTGGGATTCATTTAAAAAACGACTCGTTTTAATGATTCAGAGTCGACTCATTAACTTTATACACAGTGCACTTTCAGATTTAAAACTTTGCAGGATGTTTTCATTCACTTAGAGCTGTGTTACACACATTTTCAAAAATCCATAATAGGGGCACTTTAAAAATTGTCCTGGCTCTTCCAAGCGTTATCATTGCAATGGGTGGGAGCTTTTTGTTCTACAGTCCACAAGATGTCAAATAAAAAGCGCGCATCCATAATAAAACGCGTCTCCGGGGCATGATTAAAGGGGCATGATCCTGTTGCGAATCCATGCGTTTTTGTAAGAAAAATATCTAGATTTCCAACGTAATAAACACTTTTCTATCACTTCCGCTATCTGTCATACGCGGAAGCCGTTCCGGGTGGATGACGTAGGACGTATGCGTCGTGCGCGCCTCTAAGATATGCTAGTTTCATGAGGAGCAAAGGAAGCAAAGTTTCCTTACTTTAGCAAAGGAAAACCAGTCTCCTCTTGGCTTATATTGAAATCCTCCGGCATTCTCAGTCTCTGTCCGGCACGAGTGAAATAATTATAATGCTGTACAATTCATATTTCTTCATTAAATAACTTATAAAGTAATTTGAGAAGTTCTGTGAGACATAATTTCACAAACAGCGTGAGTGAATTTCTCTCTCAAAATGCGCAAATGGCTTCAAATCACATCACGTCTGCACTATAAACGAGCTTAATTCTTGCCAGTGTTTAAACTACTCGGCGCTCACACACTCTCCTGGAGACCGTGCGCTCATGCACACTTGAAGGGCACACGCATAACGCCAGGTTCACACATATGGTTTGCATTGCGTATGCAGTGCATATTTTTTTCTGCGCTCATGTTAACGGATTAGACCGTTCATACTGCACACGGTTGTAACAATGTTTGGATTTGAAATCAAAACAATGGCTAAATGTTGTGTTTGTAATAAACAGCCATCAGGAGCCGACTCCCATGTGACTCTCACAGTCAGTGCTTCTTCTGCTCTGCTTACGTACCACACATGGACTGCATACACACTGCAAACGGAGTATGTGTGAACCAGGTGTAAAAGGCCCATCTCACATACAGCTCATGAAATCAGGCTTGTGCTGTGTGTAAGCTATTGTGCAACAATTGCACGATTATCAAAACTAAAATGCAGTGCATGATCAAACATTTAGGTGAGATAAATATATATTTTTGAAAAATGTCTAAAAAATGCCATCCTCCACCCCTCAAATAAAAAAAAAATCCTCTCTCACAAGAGTTACCTAAGAGGGGAATTCATTTTCAAAAATGAAATTCAGGCCCTGATTAAATGTCTAAAAATCTTGATTGGATCATCACTATAAATAATTCTACATGATAAAAAGAAGGCTTTAAAAAGATCGGTATCGGTGATCGGATCGGCAGATACTGCTTTCTGTGATCGGCCTCAAGAATCCTGATCGGAGCACCCCTACTAATCGCGCAACGCCCACGTCCTATGTCATCCGCCTGAATGGTTTCCGCATATGACGGTTAGGTGAAGTGATAGAAAAGTGTTTATTAAGTTTTAAATATAGATATTTTTCTTACAAAAATGCATGGATTCGCTACAGGAGACCTTTATTCACGCCCCTGAGCCATGTGATGCATGTTTTATTATGGATGCGTGCTTTTTATTTGATGTCTTGTGGACTGTAGAACAAAAAGCACCCATCCACTACAATGATAACGCTTGGAAGAGCCAGGACAATTTTTAATATAACTCCGATTGGATTCATCTGAAAGAAGAAAGTCATATACACCTCGGATGCCTCGAGGGTGAGTAAAAAACAGGTTAATTTTCATTTTTGGGTGAACTAACCCTTTAAGATGTTGCTGATTAATATTTTTGTGGAAACCGTGATATGTATTTTTCAAGTTCAAAAGAACAACATTTATTTAAAATATAAATATTTTGTAACCATGTAAAAATCTTTACTCTCACTTTTGATAGATTTAATGTGTCTTTCCTGAATCAAAATAGACATTTAAATTTTAAATAGTATAAATCTTTATATTTTTAAGGAGAAATATAATTTTGGTTTTGTAATTTGTTCACTGATTAGAAACAAATCCTACATCTTCTCTCTTTCTTGGATGTCTCTTAGATTAACAGGATGGGTGTTGTTGAAATTGTTTAATGGATTCTTCTGGAGCATTCAGATCCATAAAGGTCAGCTGGAGATGGTGAAGAAAGCAGCATCTGAGGTCAGACATCTACATAGCCTATTCCCACCCAACATGGGCATTTCTTCTTATCTGCACTACCACACATACTGTAACAACTCCCAAAACAGCCACAGATAAAACCATCAGTTGACAAGCTCACTTATTACAAGAAGATATACAGATGAACAGTTCATTAACAAACAATGTCTATCCACCACCTTTTTTATGTATATTTAATGTAATATAATGGGTGAACAATTACAGGTGTAGATTTATACAGTTATCTAGAAGTATAACAAACATCTTATTGTGTGTCTTCTAGTACAATGTTCCCTTGGTCTTCCTTCCTGTTCACAAGTCCCACATAGACTACCTGCTCATCACCTTTATCCTGTTTTGTCACAACATCAAAGCCCCTCACATCGCAGCTGGCAACAACCTAAACATCCCCATCTTAAGGTACAAAGTCATGATTATCTTGTTGTTATTTTTTAAGTTGCACTGTATTTCGACAATAGACAGTCAAACTGATATGTGAATATAACATAAGGCATGTATGCATTGTACTTCCTTAGCACACTAATACGAAAACTCGGAGGATTTTTCATTCGTCGTAAACTGGATGAGACATCAGACGGGAAGAAGGATGTGTTATACAGATCACTGTTACATGCAGTAAGTCCACAGAGATTTAAGATAATTTGTATAGTGGTGTTAGATCATAAGTTTCAAAGCAGATTTACAGAAAATTGTACCTTAATGTCCTAAAGCCCACGGTGAAAACGTGGCAAGGAAACTACCTAAGATTTTAGGTAGAGAAGGGAAAAAACCTTCAGAGGAACCAAACTCTTACTATAAATGCGCATACATTACTGTTCAAAAGTTTTGGGTCAAACCTCTGGTACATGCTCTCTATTTCGGAGAAAATGACTTGGAGTTTCGGTTTGGCTATTTAAAAAAAAAAAAGGGTGAATGTGGCTGTGTGTGGTAGGATTAGAGCTGTCGTCTAATAGTCGACTAACCGTTAGTTGACCAGAAAAGCCTTATGCTGCCTACATGTGCTATCGGAAATTTCCTATTTCCCACTTATGAAGTCGTGATTACGAGCTTGTCGTATTCAAGTGCTTCAATGTCAGAAAGAGTAAAATGTAGCATCCCATTGGTTGACAATCATGTAAATCACCGCGCGACACATGCAGTTGCAGAACATACAGTATGCTTCAAATGATCGTTCATATGTAGCCTATAAATGCACTACTTTAGTGACAAGACAAAAGGATGTAGTTGTTGTGAGAACAGCATTGACAGCAGCAATGGTTGTCCCCTCCATCATGTTTAAAGCCCAACTCGGAAACTCTGGTATCAAAATTATTTCCGAATTTCCCATTAGTAAATACGACTTGAGAGGCCGTTCACATCCAATTTATGATTCGGAAACTCGTATTTACGATAATTCCGATAGCACGTGAAGACAGCATAATTCGATCAAAATTTCATTAGTCGCTTAATCGCACAAAAAACCCCCACAGGAAGTGGTGAAGTCACACACTCCGTGATGGACCGATTATTAACAGCTGGTCTATGTGGTGATTACAGTACATTGGTCAGGACACGCAAACATTCCTTTCGATCCTCGACCTCAAATGTGGTTTGTCATCTGAAACGTGTGAGTAGCACCAATATTACATGGCCACTCCCTCTAACATTAACCTAGAAAAATGTGCTCTATTCAAGTGTTTGTGCGGAGTGTGGAATCTGAACAGTAATGTGCTCACTGCATGACAGTTGGTGCGATCATTTGCATTTAACTTGCATTTAAGAGTAATACATCTTTCGAATCTGTAAAAGGTCTACTTTCCTTTGTGTGCACTCACAACAAACATAACAAAACGTTGTGCTTTGTAAAATAATGAAAGCAAAGAGGGCACTTTCTGCCATCTCGGTCTCTGTGAACTTGAGTGCGTCCAAAAAAAACGTAACTCTGTCTTTGCCTCACAGACAGGAAAATATATCTATAGAAAATGTCTAATTTTAAATGAACCAATTCAAATTGAAAACAAATACTTTTAGATTATGTAATCTGTATGGAACGTACATGTCCACTGCAGAAAACTGCACTGCAGAAAACACAGAAAGCACTCATTAATGGATTATTATAATTAGTGTTGTGCGATGTCTTCATTGAAACATCGCGATGGACGATGACATCGTGGGGGTGGGGTGGGGGTGGGTTGGGAGTTAGAGAATGTGGATACAGGATACAGGCATAATAGCGGCTCCCTGATGCCCTCAATTTTATATACAGGTTAATTAATTAGCTAATGATAAATCTGTGAGAGGAAGTATTGAAATATATATTTTCATCTTGTATTTATTCCCTTTAGGGCAGTGGTCGGTAACAGGCGGTGGACGGTTTCACTCACTACAAGAGCGCTCCACCACCGCTCCATCACGAGTACAATTCATACCAACGACCCGTAATATAACTGCACATTTAGCAAGAATTCACATGTTAAACATATTTAGCTAGCTTGATAGAGAAGGATCACTCAAATCAGAAAGACTGTGAAGGCTATAGTTTTCAAGGAATTTGTTTGTTCCTTCTAGATACTGAATATTTTCAGCTGAAAGCATGATTTAAACAAGTAGCTACTACAACACTTCATGCATTCAAACAAATGTGATCTTACAGTGCTACTTCATCTGTATCTGATTTCGAATGAGCAGAAATCTGTAAGAAATGCATCGATCTGTAGGTAAAATAAAGGATGAAAACGTACTCTTATTTTAATCACAAACAAAATTTGCACTGCAAAAAGCAGCAATTATACCTTTTAATGCTGACAACCATGTTATTAGCTTGTCATGTGGTAGGAATAAAAGTTTGCACACTAGTGTTCCAATAAGCCACTTTGAAACTCTCCTGTTATTTTATTTATTTTATTTTTTAATATACGTTATGAACAGAATTTTGATATTTCAAACCTACTGAAATACTTTAGACGCGGAGCGGTGTTTCTGATATCAGTGAGTGCGGAGTGGAGCAGGAGCGGGAAATGTTGAACCCGGAGTGGAGCTGGAGCAGAGTGATTATTAAATGCGCGGAGGGGAAATTGTTGACACTCCACTCCACTCACATACTCTGCCGGACACCGCCACGCAAATGTGGCTTTTTGTTAATGACTGTCCTACTACAGGATTTACCACAGAGTAACTCACTACCAGTTACAAAAGACACTTTCAGGCAATTCTAGTTGCATTTTTTTTTTTAAATTAATTTCTTAAATTATCCTTTGACTATGTTCTGGCCTGCCGTCTTGTGGCGAAAATTTAGTTTGGCCCGATGCCAAACTTACTTGCTGACCCCTTTAGGGGTTCTGTAGTACATGTCATTTTATTTCCGAACACGGTATTGGGATGCGGCAGATTGCGGGGGATACTGGGCGGAGGGATCACGATGCCGGCTCAACATCGTGATGTCTATCAGCCATCGGTGATGGACGATGGCATCGTCTATCGGCCCAACGGCAACCCTAATTATAATGTTAAAGGGTTACTCCACCCCAAAATGAAAATTTTGTCATTAATCACTTACCCCCATGTCGTTCCAAACCCGTAAAAGCTTCGCTCGTCTTCGAAACACAATTTAAGATATTTTGAATGAAAACCGGGAGGTTTGTGACTGTCCCATTGACTTCCAAGTAATAATCACTGTCGAGGCCCAGAAAAGTATGAAAAGCATTGTCAAAATAGTCCATCTGCCATCAGTAGTTCAATCTGAATTTAATGAAGCGACGAGAACACTTTTTCTGCGCAAAGAAAATAAAACAAGGACTTTATTCAACAATTCGTCTCCTCTGGTTCAGCGTAGCGCCATTTTTGAAGAATATCCGCTGGACGCAAGCAGCGTACGCTCTTCTGTGGCAGCCTTCTTACATTCTTTCCTGACGCATTCATAATCATTACTTCAACCCGTGAGCTTTGGCAAGCTTTATGTGTGCGCTTGAGTGCTGATGGGCTATTGGCAATTAAAGGCTCATTATTATGAATTATATGGGTTATTAATATAAACATGCGATTAGTCGACTTAATCGCTTCACATGAACGACGACTAGTCTACCAGAAAAATCTTTAGTCGATGACAGCCCTAGGTAGGAAATATCCTGTGAGCGATAGGAAACTGAATCAGCTGTAACATGGTCTGCTCTAGTGCTTTAGTTAAAATGGCATGGTGATTGTCATTGTAGCGACTGTAGAGAGGCTTGTGATTGGAGGTGGCTGTCACAGGAAGCTGATGGATTACTCCTGCATTATTAATGCTGTCTCCTGTTGAGCACCACATTACCACAATGGGCTGCTTTAATTACAGGGAATTTGCAAAGGGTGGGTCATGGATCTTAAGGATTGTAATATTCGTTGTGGGTTAATCTTCTGTTCTCCTCTCAATTTCAGTACACGGAAGAGTTGTTGCGGCAGCAGCAGTTTTTGGAGGTGTATTTAGAGGGCACACGCTCTCGCAGTGGAAAGCCATCTCCAGCACGCGCGGGCATGCTCTCAATCGTGGTTGACGCACTCTGTGCCAACAGCATCCCCGATGTTCTGATCGTGCCTGTAGGCATCTCTTATGACCGCATTATAGAGGGAAACTACAACAGTGAGCAGCTGGTATGTGGAGATTATCCCACAGGAAGTCAATATTAAGTTCACTCATATTGTATCAAAAACAGACTCTTTGAACCATATAATTTAAATTCAGTGGGTCAAAGAGTCTGTTTATATATATTATAAATATATTAATAGAGACAAGCTTTGTGTTCCATAAAAGATTATGGAAAAGTATTTTTGTTTAAATTTTTATATAACTGTTTGTGTTCCATGTTTCATAAAAGATTAGTGTTTTTATTTTAGCTTAATTTAAAAAATAAAATAAAATAATTCATTATTTATATAAAACTAAATAAAAAAATAATATTTTATGGAACATGGAACACAGATTTTATTTTTATTTTGTTGAATTTTTTACATAATTATATTAATAATAGTCGTTGTTGTTATTACTAATGTTATTGTATTAAAAAATGAAAGACAAAAATAATCTAAAGATTGGTAGAAAGTAGTGTTTATGACTAAATATCCCAATATTACTAATATAATATAACTAATATATAACTATAATATAACTGATAACTCTGGTCTACTTAGTACATTAAAGGAAAAGCCTTTTGTATGCTATGCACCTTTTAACTGAAAACTTGTTTTTGTGTTCACTACCAAATGTTTTTTTTTTTTTATTATTATTATTATTCCGCATTTTATCATCAGTCTTTGCTTAATGTTCCTGCTGTTCTCCTCACTTCAGGGCAAACCTAAGAAGAATGAGAGTCTGTGGGGAATTGCCTGTGGCGTGTTCAGGATGCTCCGGAAGAATTACGGTTGTGTGCGTGTGGATTTCACACAGCCCTTCTCCCTGAAGGTCAGAGCAGCTCATCTGATCTCAGTTTGGCTGAATACATAGCAGATCTCTCCCCTAATGTCTGGATTTTTCTTGTCCATTGCTTTAGGAGTACCTGGACACACAGCGCAGTCGCCATCTCCAGGCCTCTCTCACACTGGAGCAGGTCCTTCTTCCCACCATCGTCGCGGCACAGTACGGCTTTTAGACTGCCAGCAACCAACATATTCATGTGGACTGCTGCTTTTTGGTATGTAGAAAGATGTGTGTGGCTAAAGGGATTATATTCAATGTTTTTTCTTTGCAGACCTGATCAGGCTGTTTTTAATGGAGAAGATGAGGATCATCTGAATTCTAGAGACCTGTCAGATGAGCCCTGGAGGAGGCAGGTCATCACTAACCTGGCCAAGCACGTTCTCTTCAGTAAGGGCACTTAAAAGGCCATGATACATGAATAGTTCCTTCAGCAGTGGGTGATTTAATTTTTGAAGCATTGAGGGTGGTGGATTGGGTAAAATCGCTGTTTATGTGGGGTCAGCAATTGTAAAATGGAAAATGGCAATCCTGCTCATCTCTCACCTGCCTGGAAAACTTGCTGTTATATCATGGCCTACAGAATCATTGACATACAGTCATGGCCAAAAATATCGGCACCCTTGGTAAATATGATCAAAGAAGGCTGTGAAAATTAATCTTCATTGTTAATCCTTTTGATCTTTTATTAAAACAATTCACAAAAATCTAACCTTTCATTGGATGATGAGAATTTTAAATGGGGGAAGAGTATCATTATGAAATAAATGTTTTTCTCTAATACACGTTGGACATAATTATTGGTACCCCTAGAAATTCATAATCACCCTGGAGTGCTCAAAATTGTGAATATGAATGGGAATATACTTCAGAGATATTTTACTAACATGTATTTCATAATGATACTTCCCTCCCATTTTAAATTCTTATTATCCAATGAAAGGTTAGATTTTTGTGCATTTTTTAAATAAAAGATCAAAAGGATTAACAATGCAAATTAATTTTCACAGCCTTCTTTGATCATATTTACCAAGGGTGCTGATATTTTTGGCCATGACTGTACAAAATAAAAATCTGAATACATGGGCTCATTTTTCAGATCAAAAAGATACAAAAAATCTCTTTCTAACATTTCCCATCGAAAACCAAAGGCTATCATCAAACAACTAGTGGGTGAATTTTCCAAAGCCTTACAAGAACATGTCTGAATTTAATATTTCACAAAATAGATATAAGAAGATCTTATGAATATTTTAGGACCTGTTAGCATTATTTATATGAAAATCAATGTACAGTTTTTTCCCCCTCATTATTCTCAGTGATATTCTCTGTTATATTCTCATTACTGTAATGCAATAATGTCATTTAAATTGTATTTATATATTTTCCTATGTCATTTGTTGCATTACCTTTATTAAAATACTGTGCTAAAATATAATACCGTTTTTATTTAATTATTGTATTTTCATTATTGGTAATTACATTTTCTTTAATTGTCTTTGTGCAAATTCATATATAAACTATATTTATTATTTTGATTTTGGGGTGAAATATGCTTCAGACATGTTCCATCTATCTACAGCTGATGTAGTTTATGTAGGTTACTTCTGGTCACAGTCCTCACCATGGTGATGTGTTGCTTTTGGCCATTCGCTTTTCTCAGTGTTTGTGAATGCCCTGTTGGTGCTGATTTTTGAGGACAGGAAGACTGAGGTGGAATTGCAGCTTGCTTTTGAATGTTTAATACAGACACTGTCGTGAACCTGGTTTTCTTCATACAGCATATTTCAGATAGTTTCAGATATTTTAAGCTCACAGACAATGTAATGGAGTTTGTTAATCATGCAGTTATGAATTTAAATAGTGTCCTTTCATTTCCCTTCATCAGAGAATTTAAGGGTGAAGTGTACAATTCTGTGGAAATGACTTAAATGAGGACTGTTTGAGCCACATGATTTATAATTTTCTCAAAAGTGTAGTTTATATTTGTCTCTGCATATACTGTATTTTGACATTGAAAAATCCTTGAGGGTCAGATTTGTTTTTTGGCATCTCTTGTAGTTTGCCTCAGATAAACCACTTTGTCTGTCAATCTGATTACTGCCTTCTGTGTTTCCCATAGCCGCCAGCAAGTCATCAGCAATCATGTCCACTCATATCGTGGCTTGTCTCCTCCTGTATCGGCACAGACAGGTGAGCACTGTCCTCACTTGCTATGCAGCACACATCATGGAAACCCATATAGTTTTAATTCTTCAGTCTGTTTTATTGGTTTATAATCATTGTAACATGTTTGTGTTGGGACAGGGTGTACTGCTGTCTAAACTGGTGGAGGATTTCTTCAATATGAAGGAAGAGATCTTGTCACGGGACTTCGACCTGGGTTTTTCTGGGAACTCAGAGGACGTGGTCATGCATGCGCTCAGCCTTCTGGGAAACTGCGTGAACGTCACCAGCACCAACCGGAACACAGAGTTCATCATCGCCCCTAGCAACACTGTACCTGCACTCTTTGAGCTCAATTTCTACAGCAACGGCCTTTTCCACGTCTTCATTGCTGATGCCATTATAGGTATAAGATCTAAGATGCCACAAGTCATAATTGAACTATCTTTATATACTAATTTAAATATGTATGTTTGCCTCTTTAATGACTGTTTATATTTGAAATCACAGTTCGATTCTGTATGCAAATATTGTTTCACTGGTATTGGTATTATTAACTACTGAGGTTTAGGTGTTATGATGACCATAATACGCGTTAGGGGTGGGCGATATGACCAAAATCTTATGTCACTATATGACTCATTTTATTTCACCGTATCGATATGTATCACAATATAGTTGTTTTTGCTTTAAATAAGGCCTTTATATCATCAAATGTTTGATACCATAGAAATTTCATCATTCTTCGCACTAGTGTCAATATCACACAACAATTCATACTAAAAAAACACTCAAGCTCACTGAAGACAAGTAAACAGTCAGTGATTTAAATTGGAATAAGAAACTAATTACAAGCAATTGGACAAAAATTACAGTAGAACAAATAAATAAGAAATGCTACATACATTGTATAAAGTAATTAAATGAATAAAAACACTTTTGTATATGATAATTCTGTATAATATTCATATCAGAAAAAATATTCTGTATGAAAATTTCATAAATTATATTTAAAGAATCTATTTAAAATAAATATAATATATATTTATAGTCAACAAACCCCAAACTGGGGTTTGTGAAGGAACTCCAGGGGGTGTAGAAATTAATAAAAAGCTAATTAAATAATTTATCATAAAAATGTCAAATAATAATAATAATCAGTATATAAAAAACTTGGACATTATAAAAGAAAAATCAGTTAATGTGACCATTAACTAACATCAGAGAATTAAAAATATATTTTCAAATGTAATATCATTTTAATTTTTGGAATCTGATTACATAATCCAGATTACATGTAATCAGTTACTACCCAGTACTGCATATAATTATGGTTGAGGATGACACAACAGATGCAACACAATGTGTGTGTGTGTGTGTGTGCGCATTTTTGTGACAAATGAGGACATAAATTTGTATAATGACATAGGTATTACAAGGAGAAGGTGACTTTTCAGGACATTACCTCATGTCCCCACTTTTCAAAACGCTTATAAATCACACAGAATGGAGTGTACTGAAAATCTGAAATAGCACAAAGTTTCCTGTAAGGGGTAGGGTTAGGTGTAGGGTTGGTGTAGGGCAATAGCACATACAGTTTGTACAGTATAAGAACCATTACGCCAATGGGATGTCCCCACTTTTCACAAAAACAAACGTGTGTGTGTGTGTTTTAACTATTTAAGAATGACGAACTGTATGTACCGTAACTGTTTGTCTGTGTATGTGTGCTAGCTTGCAGCACGCTGGCCCTGCTGAGAGAGCAATCTGCAACTTCAGTGAGTGAGCAGAATTCTTCATCCAGGCTGCTCAGCCAGGAGAGACTGATCCGCAGAGCTGCAGGCCTCTCCCACTTTCTGTCCAATGAGGTGGCAGTAGCGCTGGTATGCCCCCACACCACTGTCACTTAAGCAACACCACCACCATCTAGTGGGTGTACTTATAATGTCAAGCAAAACTTTTCAAATGATTTCAAAATGCGTTAAAAATCAACACGAACAACATATAACTTAATTTTCTTTTTCAACATCTCAAGACGATGTTCACAATTAATACTAACAGTTGTATTGCATTTTTTTGCTGAAAAAAGTAAGATTAATATATGCCTACTTTCTACATTTTCTGAATGTCCAGCCCCATGGGCGTACCTGTTGGTTTTAGGTTAAATTGACAAAACAAGCACAGAAAATTTGAACCAAGCCATGTGACCCCCATACTCCAAACAACCTCAACTGTGATACTAAAGAATTTTTCATCCAATACCATTATCATTTTATCTTTATCGTTATCATTATTTTATCTGGATAATCCCACAACACTCGTCCGCTCATGCCATAAGATCTCAAAACAACTGGAAGTGCATTCCACCCTTAGTTAGGAGAAACCTATGGTTGAAGGAGATCAGCAATATACTGTAGTGCTAGCCCATGCAGAGCTTTATAAACAAACAGCAAAACCTTAAAATCAACTCTGTATCTAACTGTTAGCCAATGTAAGGAAGTGAGAAAAGGAGTGATGTGCTCTCTTCCTAGTTCTTGTCAAAAGCGTATTAAATTCTCCCATTACATTATCTTCAATTTGTGGTTATCTTCTTAACTTTGTTCTCTCCTCTTCTAACTTCAGCTCAGTTTCAGCTTGCATTTGTTTAATTTCTGTCATCATCTGTGATTTATGAAGTTACTGTTCACTTTCAAGCTTACTGAGTTAAGCATAGACTTTGCTTGTTCCAATTTAGCTGCAAGATCTGCTTCTGCATCTACTTACTTGCTAGAGTCTTTAGAACTAATGACTGATGGGTTGTCTAATTTCTTGGACATGACGCTTTCTGTGTTTGTATTGCCAAAAATAGATGTATTCATCTTTAAGATCATTTGCACTCTTTCCTTTTCAACTTCTTCTTTAAAGGTCATTTGATCTAGGCCAACTTCAAATCGTTTTAAAGACAAGATCACATATTTCTGTAATTAGTGTATTTACAAGCATCCATTTTTTTTGCACAATATCTAAGGTTTTAAAGGAACACTCCACTTTTTTTGAAAATAGGCTCATTTTCCAACTCCCCAAGAGTTAAACAGTTGAGTTTTACCGTTTTCGAATCCATTCAGCCAATCTCCGGGTCTGGCGGTAGCACTTTTAGCGTAGCTTAGCATAGATCATTGAATCTGATTAGACCGTTAGCATCTCGCTCAAAAATGACCAAAGATATTTTTTCCTATTTAAAACTTGACTCTTCTGCAGTTACATCGTGTACTAAGACTGACGGAAAATGAAAAGTTGCGATTTTCTAGGCCGATATGGCTAGGAACTATACTCTCATTCCAGTTTAATAATCAAGGAACTTTGCTGCCGTACCATGGGTGCAGCAGCAGGCGCAATGATATTACACAGCAGCTGAAAGTAGTCCCCAGCTAGGTAACTAGTTATGATATAACAGCAAAGTTTCTTGATTATTACGCTGGAATGAGAGTAATAATGCTAAAAGTGGTAGTTTTATCTTTTCACACACAGAATCCCTTAAGTCTTATCCTTGCTTCTCTCGACACCTTCCAGGATTCGTAAGCTCTCAAAAATGCCTTTAAATGTTTTTTCACTTCCTGTTCACACATCCGTTTAGCTTTTTCTGTAAGCTATCGTTCATGAGAACAAAAGAGTTTTCTGCCTGGCAATGAGCTTCTCATTCTCATTTCTCCTATTAAAGATTATTTTACAAGACTTAGGGTCTTCCCACTAGCAAAATTTCCCTTATTGACCCAACAATGACATTGTGTCTTTCAAACAGAATTATCAGCTTCAACTTTTAACATTAAATACTTCTTAACACCTTTTAAATGACCTATTCAAAGGAACTTCAACAAGGTTGTGAACAATTTCGAATTTGAGGATGAAATAAAACATTTAACATTTCATGAATAATCATCGCATTTAACACATTTAATTCTTAAACATTTGATCTTATTTAACTCACAATAACAATAAAATCCATATTCATTAAAAAGTTTCTCACCGCATCTGCTTATCAATTTATGGTCTTGCCTGAATACATGGAGCAACCAGTTCCAATTGCCTAACATTTCAGATGACCAAGATGTAGTATTGAGTTATGGTTAATATTAGTGCTGGGCGGTATACCGGTTCATACCGAATACCGGTGTTTATTTTTCTTATGATATGAATTTTTAAAATACCGCAATACCGGTGTTATTTAAATAACGTTCGGAACGCGACACACTGTTTGAGAGGGGTCTCTTTTCACTATTGCATTGTGGCGAGAACGCAGCTGTATGTGTTACTAAGCGTGTTCTGAAGCTGTAGAACTAGTAGAACGTGATGACACAGAAGAACTCATCCACAATATCCACCGCGCGCCGCCACCAGCTCCCGCGTCTCACACACACACGAGCGAGACTTTAGCACTATATTTAGCAACTTTCAGACCCTTTTAGCGGCTTTTTTTCCATAGAATATACAAACTGACAAACCTAGCGAATGTTTTGGATAAACCTTAGCTATGGTTCAGTTGGAAGATGTCGCCAGTGCTGCCCCGTGAGCGCGAGATCTGACTCCCCGCGCAGCGTCGCGTCTCTCTGCGTCTGTTCTGTGCAGCGAGCGGCAGAGAAGCACCGCATTCGTTTGGCCGTACCGCGACTGTTTGGAATTATAAATATGAGCATAGTTCGTCTGTTAATATTATGCACTTTTTTTTTTGTTTACTCAGACGCAGGCAGTGCGCTGCATGAGACAAAAAAGTAATATAGCCAAAACCACCGCATAGCCGCTCTTTAGTATAACGTTAGATGCAAATGAGAATGACTCCTGGTTAACATGTATTAATGGGTCGTGTTTAGTCACTATTTAGTGTGGAATTTTTCTACAATATTCGCTCATCATGACAGTAAAATAGGGCATTCTAAGTCAATCTACTGCAGTTTTTCCTCTCTCAATCAGTAGAAAATGTGGTTAACACCCGATCATGCATGAAAAAAATAAATACCGTCATATACCGTGAAACCGGTATAATTTTGAAAAATACCGTGATATACATTTTTGGTCATACCGCCCAGCACTAGTTAATATTTCAATTTAACAAAGACTGTGTAAAAGTACCCAGGTGAATCATTCAAGTGTATTTATGTTGTCTTTACTCTCTATAGCCTTGTCAGACTTTGTACCAAGTCTTCCATGATGCTATCACCAGGTTAATCGAGTACGGTGTGCTCATTGTAGCTGAGGTAAGCTGTCTCAACTCTTATTTGTCTTGTTGCTTAACTTTTTGGATTTAAAACTGCAGTACTTAAAGTGTCATGAAACCCTAAAACACTTTTTTTTTTTTAAGTTTTAACATCTATGAACAGGTTGCACATCAGTGAAAACAACAACAGCACTCATTATGTCTATTATTAAGGGAAAAGTGGTTATTTTTTCATTTTTTGGAGCAATTTTGTTGAACCAGTGTCATGAAAAGTGACGTATATGTGTTAATTTGGAGTGGTGACTGGCTGACGCGTTGGGAGAGTACGCATCTACGTCATCAGTTCTGAGCTTTTCTCAGTATTATTCATGAAAATAAACTCTTAAGATCCAGTCACTGCGCTGCATTATGTAAGAGGTTGTATTACAGCGGAGAATCTCATGAAAGAGCTTCCTTGCTGTCAGTTGACCTCTGTAAACATGACCGTAACAATATTTAATATGTAAAAACACCTGGAGCACGCATGAGAGAGCAACACTGGATCATAGTTCATATCCGGACCGGAGCAAGTGTGTTTCAAGTTTTGTGAACAGATTTCATATTCTCTTGTGCTCTGAACATGAACCAGCACCGTGTATGGGCACATATAATGTCTTCTTCAAATGAAATACATGCAAATAATGGCACTGATACAGCGTTACGTCATGATCCTTAATGCGATGACACAACGGATTATTGTGATGCACCGCAAACAATAATATAGACCAAAAGAAGAGTAAACAAAAAGTAACTGCCTCTATTCTTTTCTGTTTTAAAGATATTTTAATATTCATTTGTCTGTATAATGAGTGTGTTGTAGGTCTGTGTTTTACTGGTTGCTTTCTCCCCTCTTCCTACCCTCTACACTCTCACTTTTCCACAGTTTTACATGCCCATTTCTGGAGTCTTTTTCAGATCCAAGGTGTGAAAGACCAGTGCTGAAACAGAGGTTTCATGACACTTTAATGCAGTACTTGAAAAATTGCCATCAGAGATCATATAATGTTTGTATGATACTGTGTGACATTTAAAGTGCCCCTATTATGGGTAATGAAAGGTTCATATTTTGGTTTTGGGAGTCCCCCACAACAGGTTGAAAGGTCAAAAATCACTTTCATTGTCTTATAATATAATATTTTTCCAAACCCCTCCTTTGCATGATGCCAATCTGCGGTGATTGGTTTCATTTTCATAAAATGATAAAGCAGCGTTTGTGAGCACAGTAATGAATTTCCATTTGTTATGAATTTTCAAAAATCCATAATAGGGGCACTTTAAATTTGCAGTGGAAATCATTTGAGACTTAATGTTTTGCTGTCGGCTTATTCTAATGACATGATTGGATTTTAGGTGGATTCCTGAAGATTCTATGATCTCATTATTGTATTTTTCAATTCATTACTGACTTTCTGAATGAGGAGAGTTCAAAGTATACACTCCTGAACAAAATCTTAAGACCGGGGGAAACATTACAAGCATTCGTATTTCGCGCTGGTGAATCGTAACCAGTACAAGTACTGCTTCAAAATGCCAAAAGAAGAAACGGGAGCAAGAGACAAATAATAGAGAATAGGCAATTTATTGAAAACTGCATTTAAAGGGTCATGAAACCCCAGACTACTTTTTCTGAGATTTTGACAGAGATGTCTGTGTTGCACATCATAGAAGACAATGCTAGCATCTGATTATTTTAACTGTTAGAGAAAACTGGTTAATTTTAAGCTTTTTTGCACTATTTTCATCTTCGGGGTTTAAAATCTACATCGTGTTGACGTCACAATTTGTGACGTGGCAATGGACTATAGTACATCGATGACACGTCGGTGTCTATTTATTTATGAGACGGCGTGTTCTTATCCTGTGAGAAGAAACTTCGCTTAATTATTCACAACAGCATGTGTTGATTTGCTAAGACAGACGCTTCAGACTGTGAGATCGCACACATTAACTGAGAGAAAACACCTTAAAACGCCTTAAAAGTTATCAGAAGTGCAACATCGCGTTCATATACAGTGAGGAAAATAAGTATTTGAACACCCTGCTATTTTGCAAGTTCTCCCACTTAGAAATCATGGAGGGGTCTGAAATTGTCATCGTAGGTGCATGTCCAGTGTGAGAGACATAATCTAAAAAAAAAAAATCCAGAAATCACAATGTATGATTTTTTAACTATTTATTTGTATGATACAGCTGCAAATAAGTATTTGAACACCTGTCTATCAGCTGGAATTCTGACCCTCAAAGACCTGTTAGTCTGCCTTTAAAATGTCCACCTCCACTCCATTTATTATCCTAAATTAGAAGCACCTGTTTGAGGTCGTTAGCTGCATAAAGACACCTGTCCACCCCATACAATCAGTAAGAATCCAACTACTAACATGGCCAAGACCAAAGAGCTGTCCAAAGACACTAGAGACAAAATTGTACACCTCCACAAGGCTGGAAAGGGCTACGGGAAATTGCCAAGCAGCTTGGTGAAAAAGGTCCACTGTTGGAGCAATCATTAGAAAATGGAAGAAGCTAAACATGACTGTCAATCTCCCTCGGACTGGGGCTCCATGCAAGATCTCACCTCGTGGGGTCTCAATGATCCTAAGAAAGGTGAGAAATCAGCCCAGAACTACACGGGAGGAGCTGGTCAATGACCTGAAAAGAGCTGGGACCACCGTTTCCAAGGTTACTGTTGGTAATACACTAAGACGTCATGGTTTGAAATCATGCATGGCACGGAAGGTTCCCCTGCTTAAACCAGGCCTGAATTAAGTTTGCCAATGACCATTTGGATGATCCAGAGGAGTCATGGGAGAAAGTCATGTGGTCAGATGAGACCAAAATAGAACTTTTTGGTCATAATTCCACTAAACGTGTTTGGAGGAAGAAGAATGATGAGTACCATCCCAAGAACACCATCCCTACTGTGAAGCATGGGGTGGTAGCATCATGCTTTGGGGTGTTTTTCTGCACATGGGACAGGGCGACTGCACTGTATTAAGGAGAGGATGACCGGGGCCATGTATTGCGAGATTTTGGGGAACAACCTCCTTCCCTCAGTTAGAGCATTGAAGATGGGTCGAGGCTGGGTCTTCCAACATGACAATGACCAAGCACACAGCCAGGATAACCAAGGAGTGGCTCTGTAAGAAGCATATCAAGGTTCTGGCGTGGCCTAGCCAGTCTCCAGACCTAAACCCAATAGAGAATCTTTGAGGGAGCTCAAACTCCGTGTTTCTCAGCGACAGGCCAGAAACCTGACTGATCTAGAGAAGATCTGTGTGGAGGAGGCCAAAATCCCTCCTGCAGTGTGTGCAAACCTGGTGAAAACTACAGGAAACGTTTGACCTCTGTAATTGCAAACAAAGGCTACTGTACCAAATATTAACATTGATTTTCTCAGGTGTTCAAATACTTATTTGCAGCTGTATCATACAAATAAATAGTTAAAAATCATACATTGTGATTTCTGGATATTTTTTTTAGATTATGTCTCTCACAGTGGACATGCACCCACGATGACAATTTCAGACCCTCCATGATTTCTAAGTGGGAGAACTTGCAAAATAGCAGGGTGTTCAAATACTTATTTTCCTCACTGTATATGTTTTCGATGCAGAGTGCAAATGGCTGTGAATTTACTCAATGGGAGTGAAATGAAACTGTCTGAACCTGAAGCTGTGTGTTGTCTGTCTCCCCTCTTCCCCCTCGCAGCGCACCCAGTTTTTTAACGTTTTTTAAAACTGTGGTGAGAGCTAACCAGTGCTGAAACAGGGGGTTTCATGACCCTTTAAAGGGGTCATATAATGGTACATGCACTTTTACAAGTTGATTGTACTGAAATGTGTGTTAGCAGTGCCTGTACACAACCATCATAAAATGATAAAAATCCATCCAGTGTTTTTTTTTTAATCTCCTTATTTGTTTTACCCTGTCTCAAATCAAGCCGTTCGACCGTGTGACGTCACACGGTCGGACGCCCCTCCCACGATGGTTGATTGACAGCAGTGTTTCAACACAGACCCGCCCTTGCTCGTGAGCGAGCTGTCAATCATAGTCCGCGCGTCATTGTTGATATACGCTGGAGCTGTCTATGAGCAGAATGGCGTCTAAGCGTTTGTGGTGTTCTGTTCTCGGGTGCAATAATGAACACAGCAGTCATTTTGATGTTCCTAAGTCCGAACCGCTGAAGACACAGTGGCTGAGTTTCGCTTTTGAAGGGAATATTCCCCACGAGCAACGTCAATGTTTTCATGTTTGCGTGAATCATTTTTCACCAGACTGCTTTATAAATGAAGGTCAGTATAAAGCTGGTTTTGCTAAGAAGCTGCTCCTGAAAAAAGAATCGGTACCAACTATTCGTGTTCCTGCTGAACCTCCAGAAGAAGTGAGTGTAACGTTTAATTAACCTTTATATTAATCTTTGCAAATCGCTAGCACGCTTCACGATGTATGTGGCTAATGTTTACATTCAGGGTACATGCATGTTTTCTATTCTGACGTTCTCAATATAATGAATAATCCCACGTTTATAATGAACAAAACGTTACGGTTGCACAGTATCCTCAGAGACTCCCGCTGCCATTCTTCAAAATATACCCTCAACTGTTGTCAAGGCAACACTCCACGTGTGTTGTGTCAAAAACGCCCCACAGAACAGAGGGGCGGGGCGAGCAAAACTCACTAGCATTTAAAAACACACGCACTAAAACGGTGTGCTGAAAACAGAGCTGTTTTTGAGCAGGTAAAATGAGTGTTTTCTTACAATACTAATGAGAATTTTTAATTAAAGTATATTACAAACTTTCAATTTAGACCCTAAAGAATCATATTAGCTTGTACAAAAATGGCATTATATGACCCCTTTAAACTAAAACAGGCTGTTCATCAGCTGATCAAAAGTTTAAGACCATAGCCTTAAAAAGTTAAAATCAGCGCAAAAATATGGCTTTCATGTCATTGTCCTTCAGGCAGTCAAACTGTCATGATCTCCTGATGGCGAAAAAGGCAAAAAGTCTTTCTGTCTTTGAACGTGGCAGGATTGTTGAGCTGCACAACGCGCCATCGCTGCCGAGGTTGGATGCAGTAAGACAGTCATTTTATATTTCTTGAAAGATCCTGAGAGTTATGGGACAAAAAAGTCAAGTGGTAGCCCAAAAAAAAAAAAATCACCTGCACTGCGCCAGAGAATCCAACGGGCTGTCCATGAAGACACAGGCCAATCCTCGACCCAAATTAAGGCCCTTACTGGTGCTGACTGCAGCGACAATAACCACAAGACGGCATCTGCAAGAGAAGGGCTTAAAGAATAAAAAACGTCTTCAAAGGCCACGTCTCCTCCCACACCACAAACTTACCCGTTTGGAATTTGCAAGGGAGCACCAAACATGGGACATTGAAAGGTGGAAAAAAGTTTTATTCTCTGACGAGAAAAAATGAACCTGGACGGTCCTGATGGTTTCCAACGTTACTGGCATGACCAGGAGATCCCACTGGAGACGTTTTCTACATGGCACAGTGGAGGAGGCTCCATCATGATCTGGGGTACTTTTTCCTTCAATGGGATAATGGAGCTTCGGGTTGAGCAGGGGCATCAAACGGTGGCTGGCTATGTGGACATGTTGCAGCGGGCATCCCTCTTGACTGAGGGCCCTCGTCTGTGTGGTAATGACTGGGTCTTTCAACAGGACAATGCTGCAGTTCACAACAACCGCCCAATGAAGGACTTCTTGCAGGAGAATATTGTCGCTCTTTTGGACCATCCTGTGTGTTCCCCTGATCCTTTTTGGGTCTAACACTTGACTTTTTTTGTCCCATTACTCTCAGAATCTTTTAAGAAATTTAAAATGACTGTCTTACTGCGTCCAACCTTGGCAGCGATGGCACGTTGCGCGGATCCTTGCTTGTGCGGCTCAACAATTCAAAGACAGAAAGCCTTTTTGCCATCAGGAGATCATGACAGTGTGACTGCCTGAAGGACAATGACATGAAAGCCATATTTTTGCGCAGATTTTAACTTTTTAATGCCATGGTCTTAAACTTTTAATCTGATGATGAACCGCCTGTTTGAGTTTAAATGCAGTTTTCAATAAATTGCCTATTCTCTAGTTTTTGTCTCTTGCTCTGGTTTCTTCTTTTGGTATTTTGAAGCAGTACTTACAACCTGGTTACAATCCACCAGTGCGAAATGTGAATACTTGTAATGTTTCCCCCGGTCTTAAGATTTTGTTCAGGAGTGTATTGTATATACCAGATTTACTGGACATCATTTTACATTCACGCTACTATTAAGCTTCCACACTCTGCACACAGACACTTGAATAGCGCACATTTTTCTAGGTTAACATTAGATTGAGCAGCCATGTAAAGTTGTTACCACTTACATGTTTCAGATGATAAGCCATATAAAGTATGTGACCCTGGACCACAAAACCAGTCAAAAGGGTCAATTTTTTTGAATAAATTAGCTTTCCATTGATGTATGGTTTGTTAGGATAGGACAATATTGGATCAAGATACAACTATTTGAAAATCTGATAATCTGATGGTGCAAACAAAAATCTAAATATTGAGAAAATCGCCTTTTTTAAGTTGTCCAAATGAAGTTCTTAGAAATGCATATTACTAATCAAAAATTAAGTTTTGATATATTTACGGTAGGAAACTTACAAAATATCTTCATGGAACATGATCTTTACATAATATCCTAATGATTTTTGGCATAAAAGAAAAATTGATCATTTTGACCCATACAGTGTATTGTTGGCTATTGCTACAAATATACCCGTGCTGCTTATGACTGGTTTTGTGGCCCCGGGTCACATATGAGGTTGATGAATGATAGGCGAGCATTTGGATGTCTTGATTTACTGTAATACCACATAAACCAGCCATTAACGATCATGTCCGTCATGGACTTCGCCACGTCCTGTGGATTTTTACTACTTTTTTTCTTCTTCTGTGACTAATAAAAGTTTAGTCAACAACTCGTCGACTATTAGGGCGGGCCCTAATAATATTAATAACATTGTAGGTCAGTCATTAATTAACAATAATCAATAGTAAATATTCTAGAAAAATAATTGACTGAAAAATGGTTCTTAAATTCATCTTTATGTTCTACAGGAGGACCAGGAGGAGTTGAGCCCTTCTGAGGAGCCTTGGCCCAAGAAGTTTTCAGAGGCTCTTGCTTGGCGAAGTGATGAAGAAGATGAAGACAGTGACTTTGGAGATGAACAAAGAGACCGTTACCTGAAGGTCTGTCTATCTGTCTTACCTGTGAGAGTTGCTTAAGACAAATAGAAGAACATAAGGTCTATTTAGCCAAGAATGAGATCATTCTTCACACTAAAGCTATAAAAGCATGACAGTTCATGAAAGTGGTCTATATTTCAGGTTATTAAAAAAAAAAACATTCCCTTGTAGAATGACGCTCCAACAGCCCACTACAAAGCTACTAAATACTGCCATTACGTACTGTTAAATCCTATCATGCTTCTTTTATTTTAGGTGAGCCCATCAGCTGAGCACCAGGAGTTTTATACTTTTCTGCAGAGGATTCTCACTCCGGTGCTGGAGGCCTACAGTGGGGCAGCTATCTTTGTACACAGCCTGAGTTCACCCATGTCAGAGAGAGAGTACACACATAAACTCTTCAAGTATCTGCTGACGCGCACAGACAGAGGAGTGGCTGCTTATGGTGAGCCACCGGCACTTTCCATTTCTCTATTTGAGCGTGCTTTTCCTCTCCCACCTTAAAGAAAACCCAAAACGTATTATTCCCCTTAATGATTCTTTCCCTGCACTGTCACGTTTATCTTTTGATTAAGTTATTTTTATATATTTTGCCATTACTTTGTCCTGTATTCATGGTTAGTTCTTATCTTTGTATGTTAAACTCTTTGAGTTATAATCTTACATGAAAAGTTTCTATATATGCACGTATTGTATGCATTGATATTGATGACATTGTTGTGTGTGTGTGTGTGTGTGTGTGTGTTTTTAGGAGAGAGTGCCACACACTACCTCGTAAAGAATACAGTGAGAACATTTAAAGAGCTGGGGGTGAGAGCACCATCATGTGACATTTGTGCTTAAAGGTCTAAACTATAAATAATAATAAAGCCTATAAGTGGGCATGAATTGTGGGCTGCTTACTCAATTTCTTTTCAAATGTGACAATGCACTTTTCTTACCTTCCACTTCCTGCATCATCAAAACCATGACATTCAGAAAATGCTATGTGGGCTGCTTTTTTTTAATACTTCTTTTTTATGCAGTTTATTTAAAGTTCTAAACTATATTGTCTCATTTTTTTCTTTTGTGTTTCATAGATAAAAAAAAAAAATAAAGTAAAAAAAACAAAACAAATTAAACAACATATGAGAGTCAGTAAATTATTTTGAACTAACCCTTTTAAAGCAATATTGCAGTTAATTTTATTAATTTATCTTTGAATATTTTAAAAGCCATTTTCTGTTTAAAATGTTTTTGTACAGAACAATGTTAACCTGCAATGTTATTTCCTTTTTTCCCCTCATTTTTAATTTTTTTTATATTTAACAAAACTGCAAGTGAAAATGAAAATTGAAAGAACTTTTTTCCCCCCTATAAATAATCAATAAAATAAAATATAAATATAAATATTGGAGGGAAATTTGAAATGTTAATTGAAATTAAATTTAAAACGAAGTACTAAAATAAAAATAAATGTAAGGCTAAATATTAATATTAAAAAACAAAAACTGATTAAAATAAGCAAATTTACTAAGATAAAAAAATTAAAACAGAAAATATACAAATAAAATCTAATTCAAAATATTATAAATGCTATAATAGTAAATAGTACTACAACACCACTTCTAGCATTTAAAAGTGACTTATTTGTGAGTGTGTGTGTATAATAAAGTATTATTAAAAGCCATTTATTGGTTATTAGCCGTCACATGACAATAACATTGTTGCATCTCTAAAGAAAGAAAAGGAAAGAAATCCACTGGTCTAAATGATTTAAAACAAGAAAATGAATTGAATGTGTGCTTATTATATTCTTTTTCTTTTTCTGTCTGAAGAACTTCCTGTGGAAGTACTGAAGTTAACTTGTTTTTTTGTGTTTCATAGGTGCTTAAAGAGAGACGAGAGGGTGGTGTGTGCCGTCTGGAGCTGAGCAGCACTTTTTTACCTCAGGCTAACAGGAACAAACTCCTACACTACATTCTGGGTTTCAGTTTGCTGTGAGACATTAGGACCATCAACACAGCTGCTCGGCTTTCTTCCCCACTCAAGGGCTTTTTACTGGCTACTCATGACTGTCAAAGGTGCTATTCTAAGGAAAGCTTTACCTGGAAGTGCCTTCACCAAACGCCTCATATTAGACTTAAGTTAGTCTTCCCTCGACTGTAAAACCCTCCACTTATGCATTACTCAATACCCAAGCAGTTCTGTCAGCCCTTTCCTTTACTTCCATTCACAAAATACTGTACCCAGTTCTGCCAGTTAAAGCCCTTGGTTTTCAGCTCTCAATGTTTATATGCTGTCAGTTTTTAACTCAAATCAGTACATGAATGTCACTCTTTATGAGGTCAATTTCAGTTTTAACAAACACATTACTGGGATGACAACTAGTGTATAGGAATCTTTTAAAAAGGGCATTTGATTTTCTTTTTAACCACATTACTCAGAGCATGTAAAGAAATTCTCTACATTACCTTTTGGCAGAGAATAGAATGATCAATGTTTGAGTAGAGTGTCTTTTGATTACACGTGAATGCCATAATAGAAATAGCGACCCATTTTGAAAATCATGAGAAGCAGCAAACGTCCAAGATGTTACTGAGAAATCTGAGCCATTGAGTTTAGGATTGTGTAGTTTAGGTCATGTTTATTCACTTAGTCACGGCACATGGGTGCAATTGGACGTCCATAAAGGATAGTTACAGCTAGAATATTCTGTAATACAACAAACAGTAGCCATACATGTAATGGTTTTAGCAGGCCTAGAGAGGATCATGAGGGGGAAAATTTACTGGAAACTGAGCTTGAATACTTCTACTTGGCTGACCATTACAAGATATGTTTGTAATATTTGGAAGAGTTTCTCTTGTGGCCAAGCACTTTTATTCCCTCCTCAGTTACTGGTATATTTTATTTTGGAGTTAAGATCCTCGGCAGCAAGTCTTCTATACTGTGAGAGTGTGTGCATGTGTGCAATATGTCTGTAGTATGTGAATTAAACTGTATTTATGCCACAAATCTGTTACAAAGCACAATATAACCAGAACCTCTGGAATATTGTGTCTGTTGTGGAATATATCAAGAGCCTCTGTGGGCAGGCAGGCAGAAGTTAAGGATACCTTGTAATGTCCCAAAACTGCAATTTACCTCATCTTCATTTTCTTATTTTATTAACTGCCCTTTAGAAAGCCATTTCTGCTGATTTATCACTTCCAACTTCGTATGTCATGTGTTTTGCATTATCCCGACTATGACCCTATGCTTGTTTTGGCAAGTCGTTTAAGAAAACTCCTTTGCGCGTCAGCCTCTAGACGTTGCTACGTGATGGACCTGTTTTTACTGTGCAGGAATGTAGTTGGCAGGCATGCACACTTTGTGTAGGCTACCAAGAGTCTTTGATTAAAAAAGATAAAGGATGTTCCCACGATCATGGAAAATTTGAAAGGATCCATGTGTTTTGAGGCCCTGTTAGATGTTGTGTAATTCTCTTCATTGCATATTAATTCAGTTATGCTCCGCTCTAAACTGTTTAATAATCTTTATCCAGTAATCTTGGACTACAGGAAAAATGAGGGGAAACAAATTGGTCAAGAACCCTGGTAGAATATAGAAATTTATTTAGCCTTTGTCAAACTGCTTAGTCGTATATTAGATTTGAAGTGACATTGAAAGTGTTTTTGAGACTGAATTAAAGCTGTGAAGGTTAGTCCAGTCACACACAAGGCATATTTTAGCAGTTTAGCAGAAAATAGTCGTCTGTGTGTCAATATGGCCACAAATATTCAGGTTAAAATTGCAATAAAACGTCTGTTTTGAATGGAATAATAGATTACTGCTTAATAAATACTGTGCAGTATGTACTGCATACTGTAATTTGAATCAATTGTAATTATTCCACATTTAAAAAATGATTTTATCACGTTGTATGATAAATTGAAAAATTTGCATTTTTAAAATTAAATAATGAATCAAGAAATTTGATACTTGCAAGGTCAAGCACATTGCATCATGAGATGCAGTGCTTTGCGTCATAAGCTGTTTTTGTGCGTCTTTACACAGCTAAATTAAGGCTCAAAATTCTGTTTAAAGATGTAATGCAGAATGAAAGCCAGACTAAATTAGGCCTGCTCTGATGCACCTCAGCCCATAGTATAAAAGTATACAGTGTTGTCATTTTTGTGTAAAAGCATTCATGGCACCTATGAGCTGCATCAAACAGTTTGTGTAAAGACACCTCTATGCTGCCTTTGCAGTGTAAATTTGGCATTATACGGTATAGGTCATCTGGGTATTCTATGCATATTGTGCACAATATACACATATAATGCAGCAATAGTATGCTATTCTGAATATAGCCAATAACAGAACAAGTATGTGATTCCTAACTCTTCTCTACATTGTGTGAATGTGTTCAATCAGCACTGAAGATTGTACATTTGAAATTCACTTGAATAGAAACAGCCATATGCATTTCTCCCAGCAGACAGCAATAAGATGTTTTATTAGTTGCTTGTCCATTAATGCAGTCATGTACTCTCATCCCAAGTGAAGTGTGGTCAGCAACCAATCAGTAGATCCTTTTTGTGCTGTGAACAATATATTTGAGGTGTTATTTTGAATCAATGTCAGAAAACAAAAATGAAGACAGTCACATTTAATGTTCTCATATCAAATAATGTATGTTTTCTTAATTTTTAATGAGCCTTGTATATAATTTAGTTGAGGTCCTGCAGTTGCCTTGCGGGACTGGCGAGTTTACTAAATCATATTCTGTCGACTTGTCAGAAAGCTGTAAATATAAAGACAGAAAGCCTTTATGCTGGGTTTTTTTTTTTTTGGCATGTTATTTTGGCATGTTGTCTGATTGCTGTGTCATTTAGTGCAAGGTTTCTCAAACTTTGGTTTGCAAGATGATGAAAAGGTAAAAATTAAATCATGAAAATGTAAAATAAAACAATCGAAACTCAGACCAAAATGAGGAATGGGGAAAATTGGGGAATCCTGTGTCATGTAGTAATATTGAAAGATGAATGACACTAACAAGTGAGGTCATGCTTTCTTTGTTACTCATTTTTTTCTGTTAAGCATTTTAATGCACTGATATGAAATAAATGAATGTTAACAAATAGTCTAAGCAACGTTACTTTGGATTATTTGTCAGACTTGACCCATAACTAAATGTTGTGATGTACATGCAGAAGCAAATCTTTAAATCCTGTCAGAAAATTCACAATTTACTGTTGTATATTTTTAGCCCAAAACTGACATCCACACATTATTGTTTTCATGTCCTCTTCTTACCTCAGTTATTGTATTTATTATCCCTACAACTGTCTAGCTGTCAGATCTCCCAATGTGGCCAGCGTGCAAGTTCCTAGAAATCCTCTAAAACCAACAAGGCTGTAAAACCAGCTAATATTGGAAAGCCTTTTGGGCGTTTTTTTTTTGTTGTTGTTTTTTTTCAGCAGGGAATATAAATATTCAGTTTCAGAGGGAGGGCGTTTACAGAGAGAGGGATACGAACTCTTCCTACATCGACGGCAACCATTTAAGGAGGGCGCTGAAGAAGAGGACCACAAAGAGAACACTTCCACAATGAAGAACCAAAGCAGAGTTCTGAGTGTTATTCTGCCCAATAACAAAGAACTGAGCATGACTGTTGGTGTAAGTGAAATGTATTTATACTTCATAATATCACAATGATTTCTGAATATCTGACATGGAGTGCCAGAGTTGCAGCCTCTTTTGTGTTTGTTATAAAGTTATAATTTTGCAAGTACGATTCATGTTGGATGTTATAAAATATTTTTCATATATTTTGTCTTTGTGATGAACATTTATTCAGATTTCAGTATTTTAAGTTACAGCACTGTTTTGATCTTACTTTCTGGTTCATTTCTTTTATAGCTTGTCTCACTGTTTAACATGTCTGTATTACAGCTTAAAGACAGAGGTCAAGACGTGTTCAACCAGTTGTCTGAGCTCCTCTGCACCTCAGATCTTCCCCTCTTTGGTCTGAGTGTGGTAAAGGGTATGTGGTTTTTGTTTACATATGTGAAATTGCCGACTGAGCCCTTTTATGTTGGAATGATTTAACCAAAGGCTGAGCTTTGCAAAAAACAAGAATGGAGGGAGTGTCAGCTCTGTTTGTCTAAATCAAGGTAGCCTTTTCCACTTATCTTGTTCATTCCATTTTACTTAGACAATCAACCCCTGTTCTTGGACCTAGAGCAAAAATTGTCCTTGTACCTCCCAAAGTCCTGGAGAAAGAATACATCAAAGGTAAAGTCAAGCTCCAATAAAGCTAAAAACACGACCGCGCCCCATGTGAAAAAAAAAAATAGGACACCCTATTGAATTTCATGGTTTTCCATATAAGGGCATAATAAAAAAAGAAAAAAAATTTGGTCCTTGGCAGGTCTTAAAATTTGGAAAGTAAAACACAACACGTCATATTGCACCATGTTATTATTTATTTAACAAAAATAAAGCCAAAATGGAAAAGCCATGTGTGACAAAGTTAGGACACCCTTACTATTATAGGAATTAAGAGGGTAAGAAGCAGTCAGGCACTGCTAATGTCAAATGCCTTTGATTAACTGATCATCAGCAAGAGAGAGTATAAAAGCAGAGGTTTTGGCAGTTTCTGGTCTAGAGCAGAGGTCTTCAACCCTGTTCCTGGGGACCCACTCTCCTGGAAAGTTTATTTCCAGCACACCCATCTTTCAGTTTTCTTGAGTAGCTTGATTGGCCGCTTCAGGTGTGTTTGATTAGGGTTGTAGCTAAACTCTTCAGGATAGTGGGTCCCCAGGAACAGGGTTGAAGACCTCTGGTCTAGAGCCTTCAGGTCTGTGTTAACACAATGCAAAGAAGGAAAGTCATCAGCAATGATTTTAGAGAAGCAATTGTTGCTGCCATCAATCTGGGAAGAGTAACACAGCCATTTCCAAACAATCTGAAGTCTATCATTCCACAGTGAGGAAGATTATTCACTAGTGGAAGACATTCAAAACAGACCCCAAATGTCCTTTGATAGACGAGACCAAAGTGGAGATGTTTGGTGAAAACCTAATGAGCATATCAGCACAAACACCTCATAACAAATGTTAAACATGCCGTTGGAGGGCTAATGATTTCAGGCTTGTTTTGTAGTCACAGGACCTGGGGACCTCTCAAAGTCATTGCGTTGACTGTGATCTCCTCTGTATACCAAAGTATTCTAGAATCAAATGTGAGGCCATCTGTCTGACAGCTAAAGTTGGGCCAAAATTGGGTGATGCAACAGGACAATGATCCCAAGCACACCAGCAAAGCTACAACAGAACGGCTGAAAAGAACAGAATCAAGGTGTTGTCAAGGTTGTTAAAGTCTAGACCTCATCCTGACTGAAATGCTGTGGTGAGAGCCATAAATAAACAAGTGCCCACAAACCTCAATAAACTAGAGCAACGTTCTAAACAAGAGTGGGCCAAAATTCCTCCAGATGATGCGAGTTCAAGTTATTACTGCTAATAGGGTGTCCTAACTTGGTCACACATGGCTATTCCATCTTAGCGACATGTGGTGGTGTTCAACTGAGGTTTTATTTTCCAAAATTTAAGACCTGCTAAAGGACCAGATCATTTTTTTTTTTTAAACAAAAACCATGCATTTCACTTCTGCATGTTGCATCTTTATATGTGAGATGAAACATGCACCCTTTTCTTAGCAAAAATCACTCATCATAAAACAAAAGGTAGATATGAAGGCCCTGATTTCAGGGACCTTGTTTTTAAATTTCTATTACTTTTGCACTAAGAAATACTCCTGACAAATTTCTCTCAGGTTGTTCCACTGCTGTCAGCATTAAGTCTGAGAATAATTCAAAGAAATCATTTTATTTATTAGCAAGGATGTATATATATATATATATATATATATATATATATATATATATATATATATATATATATATATATATATATATATATATATATATATATATATATAATTATTTTTTTTAATAGATGCTGTTCTTTTGAACTTTCTATTCATAAAAGAATCTTGAAAAATGTATCACAATTTCCACAAAAGTAAGAATTAGATCAAAACAACTAATTTCTTTTAAAAGAATGACTGAAAAGTGCTCTTGTGCTGTAAATGCCTGTAAGTCTAAAAAATCTGTTAGTAAATCAAGTCATGACTGACTGACGAATCACGACTGTTACAGAACATGATACTGAAAAAATACTGAAAAATGACTATTAATGGAAAGACAGTATGATATGGCACATCAGTAATCGGGCTTCTGTCATAGGTGTATATAGGTGTTGGGGTTTTTCCAGTTTGGTGTAATTTTGAGTTATTAGCATATCTAATTACTGTGTAGGTGGCATGACACGAGATGCCATGTCATCCTAATGCAGTGTATTGATTATCCATCTGTTTCTTTTCATAGGAGAAAGTGATTCTCTTCCTGAAAGTGCAGTATTTTGTAAAAAATGTTCAACTGATTTTGTAAGTAGTGTTCTTTTCTTTACTTTTCTTTTCTGTGTTTTTGGGAAATCTGAAAATGTTTTTTGCTTTGTGTCAGTGTCCTGATCACCCTGGCTTATTTGATTTAACCCGGTTAAGCCTGACATATAATAGTCAAAAAAATCTATTTTATTTTGAATGAGTAATCAAGTAAACCTATGTTGATTCGGTCCAAAAGTATTAATCCCATGACAGAAAGCATGTAGTAGATTGTTCCTTATTGAGGCCTTGGGTTTTTATGTAATGTATGGTAATAAATACATGTATAGAGTACTGGAATCACTTTACAATAACATTTTAGTGAACATCTTGGTTAATGTTCATTTCTACATGTTCTAGTGCATTTTAACATTTCAGAATGTATAAATGAACTTTCAACTAAATTAATATCACGTAATGTATTATGAGCAAAGATAAATAAATAATGAACAGTAGTTCATTTATAAGATAGCATTAACCTTTGGTTAATAAATGCTATAAATATTGTGGTTCATTGTTAGTTCATGATTCCAAATGTAACCAATATTAACGAACTGAACCTTATAAAAAAGCATTACTGAAATAGTTTATTTTATTAAATACAGGAAATGGGTTGCCTGGGAAAAGGTCAGTTATATAGTTTAAGAGCCATTAGTATATACAAATATATTTGACCACAGAATGCTGTGACTGACCAGACAGAAGCAAATATTAAACTGAGCCATAGTAAGTTTAATAAAGGAGTGTTCTAGACCTAAATAATAGTATCATTTAAGTTGTGAATTTAAAAAATGTTTAAGCGTCATTTGAACTGCTTGTTTCCTTTTCAAAGAAACAGTGAAGCCCGTAAGTTGTATTATGCTGAGCTAAAAGGGAGAGTTTTGAGATCTGAGCGCTTTGAGCAAGAAGGATTGTACTTCCAGCTGGCTGCCTTTGCCCTTCAAGCTGATCTGGGAGATTGCGAAAAACGCAACTTTGCATACTTCAGCCCGCAGGGATTTTTCCCTTTTTGGGTAAGGCGCTCTGTTTGCATTTGCTGGTTTTCCCCTTTAGAGGTTAAAGCTTAAAAAGCACCTGTTCACCTGTTCTTACTGCTCATAAATTAATGGTGTTTTCATTGTGCAATCGTACAGATCGTACAGAAGCATGGGAATGATTATATCCTGAAGCACACCCCAGCCCTGCACAGAGAGCTTAAAGGAATGTCATCCAGCGAGGCTGCCTTGCTTTTCATACAGGAATCATTTACATTGAGCGATGTGCCTCTCACCATCTACAGATTGTCCAAAGTTAGTGTTTTTATTGTTGTTGTTTTGCTCAAGTTCACTGTATTTATAAGTGTAGTAATCAAGGCCAGTCAAGTCCAGATTCAGACTTAAGTCTGAGTCCAAGATCATATGCGACCTGATCCAGCAAAATGAGTCACAGTGACCCAAATTTCAAAATTGAGATTAGGTATCTGAGGTATCAATGGAAATAGGAGATCATAAGCTTTAAAATGATATCCTAGTCAATACCTTGAATGGTTTTAAAGATATACCCATTTGAATTGTGTTTTTGTTTTAATCTAAAAATGCAGACAGTTTCCTGTAAGGGCTAGGTTTAGGTGTAGGGTTGGTGTAGGGCAATAGCACATACAGTTTGTACAGTATAGAAACCATTACGCCTATGGAGAGTCCCCATAAACCAATTAAACAAATGTGTGTGTGTGTGTGCGTGTGTGTGTGTGTGTGTGTGCGCGCGTGTGTGTGCGTGTGTGTGTGAGTGAGAGACGGAGAAAGTGAAAGAGGCAGAGAGACAAGCAAACAGAGGCGGACAAAGTACACAACTTCCTTATTTGAGTGAAAGTAAGGTCTACTCCACTACAAGTAAAAGTTGTAAAGACAGATTTTTACTCAAGTAAAAGTATGGAAGTACATGTTTTTAAAAGTACTTAAGTATCAAAAGTAAAAAGTAAATGCATTGTTTTATTGTCGCATTGTTGTATACTTGCAGTACCTTATGCCACTAATGCAACCTACTGAATACACTGATTAGCTTGTGTTATCTTAGGAATTAAGAGCTTTATGTTACCAAACCTATAGAAATGGAACAACTGAATAAAGATAATCATCTTTATTTTTTATTTATTTAACACTCCTACAACTACATTGAACTCATTTTAATACTTGTTTAAAAGTTACAAAGTTATTTTTCAAAGAGATATTAAAGTCTATGATATGGTTCATTTTAGGCAAACAAAGCAAACATTGAAAAGAAAACAAACCTTTAGTCTCTTCAGAAAACTGGATCATACTCTCTCAGTATGGTCATGGGTGTGCAGGTTGCGCCAAAGAACCATCTTTTTGAATTTTGACTGATCAGTGTTCATAAAATGCTCAGAAATCAGTGAACTTCACAACATGTGGCTAGGGTTGGGTATTGTTTGAATTTTATCCATTCCGATTCTGATTCTGCTTATTGATTTAAGTTCTTATTGATTCCCAGTTTAGATTCCAAAGTTTTCATTTGGCCTACTTTTGATCATTTGTTTGAAAAAAAAAAAAAAAAAAAAATATATATATGTACACATCTGTCAAAATCGCTGCCCTCACTTCACTATATATATATATATATATATATATATATATATATTTATGTGCAGTGTTTTGACAATAAAATAATGTTCAGATTTATGTATAGTGAAGTGAGGGCAGCGATTTTTGACAGATGTATTAGCCTACCATTTGTATTACCATAGTTTAACTACAAAAATCAAACTATCGTTAATATAATGAAACTATGGTAAGTTTTACTACAAATAGCATATGGTTACTATAGTGAGATAATAGTAAATTTGTGGATACTGTGATTTTACTGCAAATATCATAGTTATGGTTACTATAGTAAAAACATGGTTAATTTTCCAAAGGGCTTTAATGAGTTAATGCATGCCTTTTTAGAGCGCTTTTAGCTGTGCGGTAGCGCAGACGTTTACATTAGCGTAGCAGGGAAGATCCCGAGGTTGTCAGATTTGCGTAAAAAAATCAGCCAAATGTCCATTCTAAGCTAGACGGAAAACTGCAGGCTTAGAAATACTGTAACACTTGGCAACACAGGAAGGTCCTGGCAGATCGCAGGCCGGATTTTCGCAGAAAAAAAGGGTTCAGTGAATCTGAAAATGCACACACTGTAAAAACTGCTATGTGTAACGACTTTCTACTTGGGGACCTTGATATAAATGTAGTTGAGTAAAAAGTACGATATTTGTCTTTCAAATGTAGTGAAGTTAAAGTCGCAAGTTTCCAGAAAAAATAATACTCAAGTAAAGTACAGATACTCAAAAAGTCTACTTAAGTACAATACTCAAGTAAATTTACTTCGTTACTGTCCACCTCTGCAAGCAAACAGAGAACAAATTAATGCTAGCTTATGCAATCATATCTTTGTGTAGGCTAGTTGACAATAACAGTGTAACGAATTCATAACGGAGATACCAACAGTTAAATATTGGGTTAAAATAAATCAAACACATTGTAATGGATTCTCCTTGCAGATAAATACACTCACACAATAATTGCACTCACTCACATCCATACACAATAAATACACTCACTCAGATTCAAATTGGACATTAAATTCACATTTCAGCTCTTTTCTTAGCTGGGCAGGGAGAGGGACAACTTACTTTCTCAACTGGCGGTTTTGGGCATGTAATGTCCTTTGTATTTTCTGTGCAAAACTCACGGATATTTTGGTACAGATAATTCTGTCTTTTCAAATCCAGGCCAGGGGGCTTGACAACAGGGGGTCTCTGGATTGGTGGTGCGTCCTCTTGGAGCAGGCATATTCCTTGTTCCTCAGAGTTGGCAAAGGTCTTGTAAAATACCCAGACAGGATGGTCACTGCTCATTCTGAAAAACACAGAAGATTGGGGAAAACTAGTTGTAAAAGATCCATTCACTATTATATGCAGATACCTATGTAACACAGAAGCACACACACACAGCACTTGAGCATAATAGACGTATGCCATTAGTATTATTTACAGTAGTACCATAAATTACATACCGATAATGCTGGTGTTGGGTTATTCCCATTATTTTTTCAGGGGATACCCAGAATATAGGGAAATGCTCAGAAGTGACGAGAGGAGTTGAGAAAAGTAATGTTCATTTCCAGTGAATTTAGTAAAACTTTAAGTCAACTTAATAGTCATTTAAATACCTTTACTCAATTATCTGGACTACGAAACTTTGGGAGATTATTTTTGAATGTCTGTTCTTTGAAATTAGCTAAAAAAAAAAGAAAAATCAAATTTTTTTTCATTGTTTTTCCTCATTATCTTAAAATGGAACATTGCGACTTCCGACTCATTTCGCCAGAACGGGGCACATATTTTCCATAGCATTTACAGTAATCTTGTCCGGTCATAGAAAATATGGTCTTGGACTTGAGACAGACTCTTGTTCAAACTCGAGTACTACAACACTGGTATTCAGTCAAACCAGACTTGTGCATTGTTCAGAAATGAGAATGCCTTTTGCATTTCAATTAAATTCCTGAAATTAAAATGAGGTACACTGAAAAAAAGAAGATAGATAGATACACAAACAGACAGGCAGACAGATAGAAAGACAGAGACAGACAGACAGATAGATAGATATTCCCCTCAAAGTTAATAATACAGGTTATTGGAGTAAGATTTACAAGAAGATACTATTTCAGTCTTTTTACTTCAAAATTTGACTTTCTATGTATTATTTGCTTTTTAATATTTACTAGCAATTTCTGAGTGCAAATTGTTTCAAAGTAAATCTTACACAATTTTTTTTCAGTGTATACAAACTGATGGAAGAATCACACATTGTTCGTGAAAATTATCACGATGAACAAAACTTTTGTTGGCACAAAGCTTATTTTTTGTAATAATCCAAGAGCCAATAGAAAATTTCTGTTGGGTTTTTGTTGAGGGTGATGCTAACTTGCAGGTTGCCCTACAAAATACATCATTGCTGCAGCCAATTCTTCAGTCCTGAATTTTGCTCAACCCTGATTCAATCATCGATTTTTACCAATGTTTATCACATTTCACTAATAAAATTCTCTGTCTCTTTCTTTCAATTTCTGCCCCTCCTCTCCTCTCCTGCTGTCTCAGGAAAAGAATAAACCACAAGATTGTGTTCTCATGGGTGTGGCATCCACAGGACTTCAGATCTCTGAGGTAACTCCAAAATCATTCATGCCATGTGTATTATATTGCACACACGAATCATATTCTACCCATAAACGTGTGGTTTTCCACTCAGATTTGCACCAAATCAGCACTAAACTAGTTTATTATTCGACCTGGGGCAGAATAGAAATTCATGTTGCTTTAATCTAGTCCATTCACTCATAGAAAGCAAGCATGCATGCATCTCACCCTTATGGTTATATATGTTTTTCGTTTCTACTCTCCAGGCGCCGAATGGAGAACAGAAGTTTGTGTATGATTTGCCATGGCCATCTATCCAATCCATTACCTTTCAGGTTCTATTGTTTCTACTGTTTAAAAATTCAACCAGTCAACAATCACTTGTGGCTTAAAAGCATCTTTCTGAGGAGCTACAGTGCTTAGTAATAATAAGTACTATTAATTGTACATATAATTATTTTAAAGTTATAGTACATGATTGTTAACAAGGGCTGGAAACAAAAAATGTGTTATATTCAGGTGTGCATAATTATTAAGTAGGGTTATTTTTATGGATGAAATGGGCCAAAAAGAGATTTAACTCGCACTGAAAAGTTGAAAATTATTTAATGCCCTCAAGAAGGTTGCAATACTAGAAATTGCTAAATCAAGGCACGACCACTGGACAGTGAAATGCTCATCGAGTCAGCAGGATCACAAAAAAACAGTCAGTTAGATAGATCATTTATTTGTCCTCAGAGAGGAAATTCATTTTCACAGAAGAAAAAAGAACATGAAGAAAAGATGCATGCTAACTGCAAAAGAATTAAGAAATAAGGTGTGAAACCATCAGGACCCATTTAAGCCCAAAGTATACTTCACTTTTCACGTGTACGCAAAGGAACGTCATACAGTGTGTGTGATAGGAATTTCGTCATCAGAGTAGTCTCCAGTTCTACCATTTTCCAGAACTGCAACCTACTCTGGAGTCTGGTGTCAGGTTCTTGGGGACTTTGCTAAGGTAAAGAATCCTGAAACATGACCCCCACTTAGTAAAATTACAAGCTGAAGTGTCATAAAATACATGAAGACTGATTTTTTTTTTTTAAGGCTTTATGGACAAATAGGTTTGGAGTGACTCTTGAAGGACCAGCACCTCTTCCATTTGTATATTTATCTTCCAGAATCTGGCAGTAAGTATTGGAGTTCATTCTTAGTCCATCTCCAACCCTGAAAGGTCTGTCTTGCTCATTGTTAGTAGCAGCTCACACCATGACTCCCTCGCCACCGCCACTGTTGACTGACTTCAACTGGTGCTGGTCCCTCGAGAGTCAATCTCAACATATCAGTCACTCTCAACCAATATGTCTATAAAACTTTTTTTTTTTTAATAAATCAGTCTTAATGTATTCTTAATGCATTTCACAACACATCGGCTTAATATTTTTATGAAGTGAGGGTTTTCAGGATTTCAGAATCATATTTCAGGATTCTTTATCTTAGCAAAGTCCCTGAGAACCTGACACCTTGAACTTCTGGAGACTAGGGATGGGCGATATCTTATCGTTTGCGATATACTGTTAAAAATTCTCCCCACGATAAAAATTTGTCTTCCCGCGATAATAACGATAAAGTCTAGTTGTTGACATATAGGCCTAGTTGTTGAAGGTGAACTTGAAATTGAGGAGTTTATCGCTAAATGAGGAGCAAGGTTATTTTCGTAAACGAAAAATAAAACTAAGACAAAAACGATTGATGAAAAAACAATTTCATAAACTGAAATAAAATAAAAATGTCAAAATATTTCATAAACGAAAACGAAACGAAACTAACAACAGTTATTGATTAACTAACTGAAATAAAATAAGATAATAATTAACAAAAATAAATGATCGGTTTCGTAATCATTACGTTCTCACCCCTTGGCTGAAAAATATATGAGCTGTGTGGCGGTATGGGAAATACATGTAAATGGCGCATCTCTGACGGAGAGACGCAAAGCGGTTTAAAGCAGAGTCCTGCACGGGTCCTGTTTGGTAAACGTGCACCAGCAGTACTTAACAGAACACCCGACCCGTTACCCGACAGCAGCTCTAATTTATTTCTGTGCCAGAACCGTTTGACATAAAGACCGCGAGTCCTGAGCCGAACCGCACCCGCATTAATCTACAACATCAGGTAGGCAAACTTATTAATTTTCTCATATAACACAAGCAATCAAACCATCATTAGGCAAGTTGGTGTTTTGAAGAAAAACAGATACGCAACATGATAATTAACAGAAGAAGAAAAAATTAGAACGCACCTTTCTGTAAACAATACAAAACGTGCCATAACATCTTGTGATCACTGCCAAACTTTTGAACAAATAAATATGCAAAGGCTAAATCACATCATACTCATGCTTATAATTTTTCATAAATAAAGAAAATAACATATTCAAATGTGAGCCTTTAAACAGGCCTACGATTGCCGTTATTATTGAATTTCATTAGTCCCAGTTATGATTTATGCGCGGATGTTCACGGAAAAGTGCACAAGGCACGACAGTTACAATATCACGATTATGGTTAAATAAGAAAAAAGACACATAACCAAATTAGGCTACGTTTATTTTCATATGAAATATCTCAACACACCATTAGATATGACATTAAGTGCAACTTGTGTAGATTCATTTAGTAAAAAGGCTTGCATCCTTTGGTGTATATTTGTATAGGCTACTTTTACCATCTATCAATCTCAGCATGGGATAATTTTGTCGCTATAAACGTTTGCCTCACTAAGGTTAAATTATGCTAAGTCTTTCTTTGGCCTTCACTCTGGAAGTGATCTGTTGATTCTGCTATACTTTAATTAAAACTGAAACTAACTATATAAAACTAAATAAAAATGTGCGCACAAAAAAAAAAAAATATATATATATATATATATATTAATGAAACAAATAAAAACTAAACTAAATTTCATAGCAAACTTGAAAACGATATTAAAATAAAACGAATAAAAAAAATATAAAAACTATAATAACCTTGATGAGGAGCTCCTTCTACAGTCTGGAACTGGTTTGGTTAGGGCTGTACTGTGCACACACAAAAAAAATCGTTCTGAATAAATGTACTACAGTAGCATGTGTGTGAGCCTGTTTACAAACCTGTTGTCCAACAAAGATATAATTTATTGACATGCTTTTTGTCCAAATTAACTTAATAACATAGTTGGGTGTTTGAATTAACTTCTTTTTGTGACCAGACATGGTTTCATATTACAGAATGATAGTATTATATACAGTGATAAAGGCCATGTTGATTAGCATTGCATTATACATATAATTTCCTTATAAAAAAAATACCCAAGATTGAAGAACACAGATAAACATATGTGGAGTTTCCAGTGTGAATTAAACAGTCAAAACATGTACTCAGTAATGCTCACAACACCCTATTCTGAGTAAAAATAGCAAACATAATACTTTGTAACACTTTATAATAACTGCACGCTATGAATCATTAGGTAAGCATTAGTAAATAGTCAGTTCATCCTTTATAAAGCATTGTCCCAACATTAATAGTCATTAGTAAGCAGTTTATAAATACAGCTATAAATACCTTGTTCTTGATTTATAAGCATATCTATTACAAAGGAGATTTAAAGGCTCAGTTATCTTCCTAACAGAAAAAAATAAACAAACACAACACAGAGGGATACAGAACTCAAAAATATTCATTTCAAGATGAAAAAAAAATGAAACTGTCCAACTGTACACTTTAATTTTTCTTTTTAGTTGTACAGTTGTACAGTTTCATTTTTGCATCTTGAAAAAATATTTCTGTGTTCTGTATCCCTCTGTGTTGTGTTTGTTTAACTTGTCTGTTTGGAAGATAAATGAGCCTTTAACTCTCCTTTGTAAATGCTTTACGAGGTATGAATAGTCCTCACTTTAGATGAGCTCACAAAAATAGATGGCTGGCAACTACTAAATGTTTTATAACTACCTGACTTTATCATGAATTACAGCAGGAATATGTGTTAATAAAGCATTTATTAACACACTGAGCAACTATTATCATGTGTCTAAATAAGATTTATAAATGTACATTTAAATAGTTTATTAATCATTTACTTACACTTTCTAAATGATCTTATGAACCACTGACAACTCCTAAATAACTGGTTTGTAAATAACGTAATTTAGAAATGATAAATTGATCATTAATAAAGTATGAAAATACGATTATTAAACATTATAGATATGCTCAAGAACAAAACATTTATAGCTGTTTTTATAAACTGCTTACTAATGCCTATTAATGTTGTAACAATGCTTTATAAATAATGAATTGACTATTTACTAATGATTCATAGTGTGCAGTTATTATAAAGTGTTACCTAATACTTTTCTCTAAAGAAACAGGATTCCCTGAATTATCGTCATTGATATCAAGTTCAAGTTCAAGTTGAGCTTTATTGTCATTCCGCTACATGCGGGGGCATACAGTGGAACGAAATGTCGTGCCTCACAGGACCACGGTGCTACATAAATACAGGCATACAACAATGGAGTAAGACAATATAACCTATACACAACTATCCTACTGATAGATTTTGACTATAAATATAAATATACTATCTATAAAAAAGTACCTATACAAACTAAAAAATACAAACTATACGAATGCTTCAGATAAATACTGTACATGTGCAAGGAGAAACATTGAGTTCAAGCAGCTGGCTGGGGAACAGTGCAGGAGGATTTGTAGTGCATGAGCATGTAAACATACATATATTACTGAGTTCTTTTGTGGATTTGTGTACACACAGCAGTGTGTGTGAAAAGTGACTAGTGCGCATAGAGGAGGAGAGTGTGCTACTACAGGTGGTTTGTACAGGCCCACTCACCTGTGTGTAGCACACTTGAATTGCACGTTACATGTTACAGGAGGTAGGGGGTTTGTATGGGGGTTCAGAGAGGGGCGGGGTGATTTGAGTTCAGGGCTCTCACAGCCTGGGGGAAAAAGCTGTTGAGCAGTCTGGCAGAGCGGGCTCTGATGCTCCGGTACCGTCTTCCTGATGGTAGGAGCTGGAAGAGACTGTGGGAGGGTGTGAGTCCTTCACGATACTGTTGGCTTTGCTGGAGCATCGTGTGAGGAAAATGTCCAGGATGGAGGGGAGAGGGGCACCGATGATCCTTGCAGCGGTGTTCACTGTCCGCTGGAGGGTCTTGCGGTCTGCTGCAGTACAGTTCCCGTACCAGACAGTGATGCAGCTGGTCAGCACACTCTCAATGGTGCCCCTGTAGAAAGTGGTGAGGATGGGTGGAGGGAGACTTGCTCTTTTCAGCCGGCGGAGGAAGTGTAGGCGCTGTTGTGCCTTCTTGGAGAGTGACATGGTGTTGGTGGACCAGGTGAGATCCTCTGTGATGTGCACCCCCAGGAATTTAGTGCTGCTGACTCTCTCCACAGTCGAGCTGTCGATGGTCAGTGGGGGGTGATCACCGGAGTTTCTCCTGAAGTCCATCACAACCTCCTTTGTCTTACTCACATTGAGGGACAGGTTGTTAGTGCCACACCATTCAGCCAGCTGTGCCACTTCCTCTCTGTAGTGCGTTTCATCGTTGTTGCTGATGAGGCCTACCACTGTTGTGTCATCAGCAAACTTGATGATGTGGTTGGAGCTGGACTTGGCAGTGCAGTCGTGGGTCAGCAGCGTGAAGAGCAGCGGGCTGAGCACACAGCCTTGTGGGGCACCTGTGTTCAGTGTGGTAGTGCTCGAGGTGTTGTGGCCGACACGGACTGACTGAGGTCTTCCGGTTAGAAAGTCCAGGATCCAATTGCAGAGGGAATTGTTAAGGCCCAGCAGGTTGAGTTTATTTATGAGCTGTTGTGGGATTATTGTGTTGAATGCTGAGCTGAAGTCAATGAACAGCATTCTAACGTAGGAGTCTTTATTTTCTAGGTGGGTAAGAGCTAGGTGGAGGGTGGAGGAAATTGCATCGTCCGTAGAGCGGTTCGGACGGTATGCAAACTGGAGCGGATCGAGTGTGTTGGGAGGCTGGTTTTGATGTTGTGCATGACTAACCTCTCAAAGCACTTCATTATGATTGAGTCAGTGCTATGGGACGGTAGTCATTTAGACAGGACACAGGTGATTTCTTTGGTACCGGTATGATTGTTGTGGATTTGAGACATGTGGGGACGACTTCCTGGCTCAGCGAGGTGTTGAAGATATCTGTTAGGACATCTGTCAGCTGTACAGCACAGTCTTTCAGTACACGGCCAGGTATGTTGTCGGGACCCGCAGCCTTGCGTGGGTTGATCCTAGATAGGGACTTCCTTACGTCGGCTGGAGACAGACAGAGCGCCTGGTCGTTGGGAGGTGTGGGCAGTTTTTGTGCAGGTGTGTCATTCTGCATTTCAAACCGTGAGTAAAAGTGGTTGAGTGTATCTGGGAGGGATGTGTCGTCATCACAGGCCTGTGGCGGGGGCTTGTAGTCTGTGATGGTCTGAATAGCTTGCCACAGGCTCCGTGTGTCACTGCTGTCTGTGAAGTGATTGTTGATTTTTTGAGCATATGACCGTTTTGCATTTTTGATGCTGCGGGACAGATTGGCTCTAGCTGTTTTGAGGGCTGCTTTATCTCCTGATCTGAATGCTTCATCTCTGGTCTTTAGCAGCCCACGAACCTCTGCTGTCATCCATGGCTTCTGGTTGGCGCGTGTGGTGATGGTCTTGGTGACTGTCACATCATCAGTGCACTTTTGGATGTAAGCAGTCACTGTTTCAGTGTACTCCTGCAGGTCTGTGTGGTTGTTGTAGGTGGCCGCCTCTTTGAACATGTTCCAGTCTGTGTCCTGGAAGCAGTCCTGCAGTGCTGAGGTGGCATTGTCTGGCCATACCTTGATCTGTTTGTGAACCGGTTTGGCCAGTTTCAGAAGTGGTCTGTATGCTGGGATTAGCATAACAGAGATGTGGTCTGAGTACCCGAGGTGGGGGCGGGGTTCAGCTTTGTATGTGCTCTTAACTGTTGTGTAAACAAAGTCGAGTGTGTTATTTCCCCTTGTTGCAAAGTTCACATGTTGGTAGAACTTTGGCAAAACTGTCTTTAGGTTTGCGTGGTTGAAGTCACCGGCTATGATGAAAAAGCCGTCGGGGTTATTTGTTTGTTGTTCGCTGATGGCGCTGTACAGCTCATGAGCGCGTCCTTTGCGTTAGTGCACGGTGGGATGTATACCGCGACAATAACAATGGCCGTGAACTCCGCGGCAGATAGAACGGTCGACACTTCACAAACATAAACTCCACCAGCGATGAACAGTGTTTTGTCACTACCCCAGCATTGTTACACCATTCTTTGTTGACGTACACACAAGCCACCGCCGCGAGTCTTACCAGACAGTGATGAATCTCTGTCCGCGCGGTAGCAAGTTAGTCCGTGCAGCTGAATGGCGGAGTCCGGGATGTTGTCGTTCAGCCATGTTTCAGTGAAAACAAACACACAACAATCCCTTGTCTCATGCTGTGTAGATCGACTGAGTTGAATTAAGTCCAGTTTGTTTTCCAGAGAGCGAACGTTTGAGAGCATGAGTGTTGGAAGAGCCGGTCTTGTGGGGTTTTCCTCAGCCTAGCTCAGATACCTCCGCGCTTACCGCGCTTCCGTCCTCTCTCACACCGCTTGACGCCGCCTTGTGCGGGTAGCGACAGTAGGCGAGGCCGCGGTCTCGATGTCCGGCTTCAGCAGTAAACAGAGGCCTCGTAGCTTCTCAGTAGCCGCCGGCGAGAGTTGGTCTTTGTATGCGTTGCCGATATCCAAAAGTCTTTGGCGAACATATTTGAGTTTAGGAGTGATTTCCTTATGAACTAGAGGTACATTTACACTATTTGGAGACGAACAGACGACATTAAAAGACAAAAAAGCACCGTCTTTGGGACCTGGAGCAGCCGCTGCGTCTGATCGCGCCGCCATCTTGGATCCAGTTTATTGCGATATCGTTATCGCAATAAAATACCAGAAATATCGTGATTATACTTTTAAGCCCATATCGCCCATCCCTACTGGAGACTCCAGAGTACTGTAGGTTGCAGTTCTGGAAAATGGTGGAAATGGAGACTAAATGGTTCCTTATGGTTTCACACCTGATTTTTCACCTTAATTCTTAATTCTTTTGCAGTTAACATACGACTTATCTTCTCAAACTGTTTTTTTTTTTTTCTGACTATACTGACCCAATGAGCATCTCACCGTCCAGTGGGAACGCCTTAATTTCGCAATATCTAGTATTGCTTTACTGCATCCTTCTCTTGGCATTTAAAATTTTTTGACTTTTCAGTGAGATTTGGTTCTCTTTTTTGGCCCATGCTGCATGTAAAAAGCAAACAAACAAACAACAAAAAAAAAACCCTGCTTAACTATGCACAACTATGTGTTTGGGGGGGAAAAAAATACAATCATATCAACTTGCATAATTACGCACTCACTGTACTTGTTGTCTTTAGATGTTTAACCCTCTGCTTTGCAGTTTTAGTTATGGTCTTGGCTTTACTACAGGGGAGGAAGTTTACCATTTATGCAAATGGGTTGCATGAGAAAAAGCAGGTGCTCTATAGTCTGTCTGTCCTTCATTCCAAAAACCTGCTGCAGCACATAAGCAACAGTCACCAACTGCATCTCATCACAAAGCCCTTGGTCACGAGGCTCGAGGAAAAAAACGGTCAGAGCCCAAAATAGCAACAATTCTGTGGAAGATGGTGCTGTGCAAAGAGCATCTTTTGTGGTCTACCATCTTCCTGTTTTTACTACCCTGATTTTATTAGTTACATTTCTAAATACACCATCGATGGAGTGTGGAATAATTAAGTTTTGTTTTGAAAGAGGTCTCTTACCAAGTTTGCAGTTGTTTGAATATTCTGAAATATTATTATAATTAAAAATGTTTTTTTATGTAATTTATTTCTGTGGTGGTATCAAACATACAGCAAAAACAGTAATATTGTGAAATATTATTATAATTTAAATAAAATTTTTAAAATATAATAAAAAAACACAATATTACTGTTTTTGCTGTATGTTTGATAAAATAAAGCATGAGAGACTTAAAAAAAAATCTTTATTCTATTTTGACCTTTTGAACTTCTAACTTTTGTCTGGTATGCATTAGATATCACAAATCTTGAATCTTTTACATCATGTATTAATCTTGGTTAATGTAAATGTTAAAATATAAGCTCCTTATTACTCATTTTCAGCTCTTATTAGGTCTTATTACACATAAAATTATTCATGTCCATGCCCACATATTTCAATGGGCACACTGTAAAAAGTGAAAGTAGACTTAACTTAAAAAAAATTGAGGAAACCTGTTGCCTTAAAAAAAAAATATATATATATTATGTACTTAATAATTTTAAGTTATTATTATTTATCTTATTTTTTTAATTATCATTTACTTAAAAATTTTAAGGCAATGGGTTTCCTCAATTTTTTAAGTTAAGTCAACTTATCACTTTTTACAGTGCAGTAGGCATGTAGTAAATGGATAATGTAAAACTAGCCTGCCATTATCACAAATTATTACATGACTCTGTGGAATACTTGATTCTGATTAGCCAGTGAACATATTTTGAGGTATGTTCGCTGATCTTCCCTTAATGTTTAAATTAACATTAAACAAATTAATAAAAAATTAAAAGTAATGATAATTGTTAGTGTGTGTTAATAGTGAAAATGTACACAATCATACTGTAAGGTGGTAACTATTATAATTTCTTATTTACTTTATTTAAATATTTTACATAACTAGACATTATCTGTTTAAATAAAGGGAGACACCGAGAGATGTACATCACAGATGGAGCTGATCTGGACACGGAGGACAGTGATGATGAGCTTCCACCAATGAAGTTCCTCTTAGACGATGTCCAGAAGCAAATCACTGGCACCACTGAATGTAGAAATGCCACCGGTAAAGAATTAGACTGAAGTGTGTAACTTCACTAGCATGGAATTAAAGGCTGCACCCGAAATCACATACTTATCTACTATATAGTAGACAAAAAAACGTATGTGACACGAGAAGTATGTCTGGATTATTAATACTCATAAAAGAGTAGATAAAAAGTACCATGGATGACCTACTACTACCACGGAGAGTCTGAAGTGTGCATAGGAGTCTACGAGAGAGAGTTGCAACTGGTGCTGGCAGATCATGTGATAATGACATGACGAATGTAGTACATCCATATTATATTCATACTATATAGAACATAGTGAAGTAATTAATTATCCAACATACCTATTTAAGAGAGAATATGTAATTTTTGGATGCAGCCATAATCTGTTTTAGAGGCCAGACAAAACAATTTAGGTGGGGCATTTTAATATCTACTGTTAGAAGCAAAATTGTAGACAATAAGGCTTGTTTTCAAAGAATACATCCACAATATGCTTATTCTGTAAATGCTGCATCCAAATATGAATACTTTTATTTTTCTAAATTATTTATTGCAGATTTTAGTGCATCTTTTCTTTTACTGGATTCTCATTGACTTTTCTTTTTCTGTCCTTTATGTCTGCTCTTATTGGGGTAAATACTGTCAAATGTGATCTTTCCTACATTTACTTAATTTTTTTTCCACTACATTTTGTGATATTTATACTTAAAACAAAAACAAACTTTGCCAATATGGTAAGAAAACCACATTTTAATTCAGTTTATTCTCTTGAAATCACACCTGAGAGTGGTATAGCCATTTCACAAGCCATGAAAAGTATGTATTGCATCAGTTAAATGAGTTACATAGCAGTATAAAATATGATAAGATACTAGATAATGTAATATGCCCTTACCTCGGAAGGAGCTCAATTATGGTAATCACTGCTTTACACCTCTCTTTGACACAAACCTTCCTCTCACATACAAGAAATTTGGCTGGAACTCCCCCTTGTCCTTTACATTCTCTTCCAACCACTTTTGTCATTTCTTTACAGACCTGATTACTATCAGACACAGTCAGGTTTTTTTTTACCTTTTATTTCACCTCCTTAAATATTACCTAATGAGATTTAAACACAATTAAAGTTACTCTAGATTCTAATGCAATTTTGCTTCTCAAATAAATTGATGTTGATGTTTTCATGGAATACAAGACAAAAAAAAAACCCACTAATAAGGCCACTTTACCTTTCAAATAAGTCACTGGTGTTTTTGACTCAAAGATAATGTCTCATAGATTTAGGTATTTATTCATGTCCCTATTTGTTCATTCCTTGCGGTTTAGAGATGAGTGTTGATGAGCCAGAAGAAATGTTGGTAGATGGCCCTGAAGAAGTTCTGCGTTTAATTGAGCTGTCGGAGGGAGTATCAGTGGATGGTCCTTTATTTCTGCCAATTTCTCACTGGAAAGGTGAGAACAGGATGTGGTGTTTAGTTTAGCTTCTTAAATAATAATTAAAAAAAAAAAAAGTATATTCTTTTAAAAAAAAAAATTAATAATTCAAGGATTCATTAAAATGCAAAAAAAAAAAAGTGACAGTAAAGACATCAATAATGTATTGTAATGTAAAAAAAAAACAATGTATTATGACTTCACAAAAATATCACGCCACTCAAGCACAATATTCATCATTAGAAATGTTGTGCTGCATAAGCACCAAATCAGCATATTAGAGTGATTTCTGAAGAATCATGAGACACTAAAAACTGGAGTAATGATGCTGAAAAGTAAATGCAGCTTTAGTGAAGAGAAAAAACGTTTTTCAAAACATTTAAAAATCTTACCAACCCCAACCTTACCATTCTATATTTCCCTCATGGTGAAATGAATCGAATCATGTCAGTTAACTTCCAACTACAGTCCACCCTGCTGAAAAAAACCTGCTTGAATTCTGCCTCTATAGCTGGATTAAGATGGTGTCCCAGCCTGCAAGCTGATTTAAAGTGAGAAATGGAGAACACTGACTGATGTCATTTGATCATTTCCTCTTTCCTATCTGCAGATCTTACAGTGGAAATACATCATTTAGACATCTGCTAGGAGAGACTGACATCATGTTCTCTTACAGTAAACCAAGAAGTGGCAAGCAGTCCTGGTCAAACAGCTTTGGAATGTAATGCTTTGAATGCACATTGTGAAACGTAATGACACATACATATCTGAATGGGTGACTTTTTGATCACTGGTATTTACCAGTGATTCCAATAGAGAAGTTGCATAGACCGAGTATGGGAATGCTGATTAAACATTGCTAACTTTTAACATTCAAACAGAAGGATATAAACACCTTTATATTCAGGATAACTTTATTACTGTGCCGTGGTGTCACGGTTTATATGAGTCATCAGTGATTTGCATTGTGCTACAAGCAGAATGGTTATGATGCATGTCACAACATTGTATCTTAAGAAAAAAAGGCTGGGCACACTGAAGAGGTGGGCAGGCAGTCTTCACATCCTTTGCATTCATTCATATTCTCATTCAGTCATGATGCAGCCTCCAGTCTCTGGTGCATTGGTGAGTTATTTTCTTTGCATGCTCTGTTCATCAGTTATTTATTAACACCCAAAGGGGTTGTCATTTTACAGACTTAATCTAAGTTTGAATGAAAGTTCATGTTGAGATGAAAGCTTGGATTGCATCTTCACACGAAATAAGGAAATGTCTATTTGCATGTGCATTTTGACAATCGTAAGTGGTTTTTATTCTCTAAACTGAAATCTAAGTGTTATCTGATCTTGAGTCAGCGAGGATAATAGATTGTAGCGATCCGTGGTTTTGGCCAGTTTACAGCCATTTAGTCATTTTATAAGAATTTGTTTTTTTTTGGCTTGGAGAACACGTGTTGTCTGGTCAAATTTTGTAGTAGAATCGGTGGAGTATGAAAGCAAAGTTCTTCAAAAACATCGGTTTTGTTCCACAAAAGTGAAAAAAAAAAAAAAAAAATCATACAGGTTTTGGAACATAAGAGTGAGTTGTTAAATTATTATCACCCTTGAGCTATGCAAGTGTTCTCTTGATGTTCATTGATATCGGAAAGAAGTCACTACTTCCTGTTACTGTTATTTTCTGTTAAATAATTTTGTAGTAAACCTGAGCACTGTTTATTCTTTCTTGATCCATGTCATTCCTTTCGAAGTGATTTGGGTGACAAAACACGTACATCAGGTGATCGTCAGTCTGACTCGATTCTGAATTTCATTTTAAATCTTCATCTGCTTACAGCTTCTGTACCCCTAGTGATAATACATTTGATTGATTACAGTATATAGATATATAATGATAGACATCTTTCTCTTGTTTCCTGTCGTGTGACATGCCCTGACATGTCCACTACTGCAGTGTGATGCTAATAATGCTCAACACAATAGCACTATTTTGTTAACAATCAAATAACGAATGCTTTAAAGTGAAGAATAAATGAGTAGTTTAATAGGAATACTTGGTAATATCGAGGGGTGAGAACCAGAAGGGTGTAAGTGACATTTCACCAACTTTACAGAAAAGGGGCAAAACAAAAATTTACCATAGTTTGATCTGATTTTGTGTACTGATTTCAATCTTTTATAATAAAAAATGTGTACTCAATTAAATTTAAAAAAAAAAAAGTCACTTGCACCAATGTTTTATTAAATATTATGTATAAAAACATGGGAACATCTGCTGACAATATGAACAAAACATTGAGTGTAAAAGACATAACCCATTGTGATCAAATAAAATATTGCATCAAATTAGTTCATTGAATTTGATTAATTTGACTGAAATGGTAATCTCAGTTTAGCAAAATGGTCGATTGAAAAGTACAAATGCTTCCCTAGTGAAAAATAAATATACAAAAACATTTATTTCATGCTATACTACAAAAACATTTACATATTTACATATCGCTAAACTGGTATTCTTAAATTCTGCTAAATTTGAACAACTAGTTTTGTAGTTAATGCACTTTAATTGTAAGAAAGTATGAAGTCTAACTATACCGAAGTATATTTGATTGTGCTGAAAGTGGAACTATTGCAAGTTTAATTCAGGTACACTTTAAATATCTTGCATTTAAAGACTGATATTATTATCAATAGTGACATTTTCATTTTTCCAACACATTTTAGGCTTAATATTGATAAATGTGCATTGTACACAAGCAGTACTCCAAATAAAGTTTAATTACAATTTTTATATCAGTAAGTATCAAGTGATATGTCAGTAAATAAACAATAAATAAAAATATTTGAACTAGTATGAATGTGTGTCATAAAGAAAGTTTCAGATGGCATTGTGCATGAAATAGTAGCCTACTCTGACTGGCTGACCTGTAAAGCATGGTAGCAGTCCACATATGACTGTTTTACTCACTACATTTCTTAGATCTTTTCCTCAGTCAACACCTTTGTTTGTCCCTTCTCTGCATTCTGTCTCTTGTGGCTAAGCAGTAACTGAGTGCCTATATTATAGTATAATTCAAATATATTAATATATTTACTGACGTATTACTCAAGACTTACTGATCTAAAAATTATAATATTATAAAGTATTGCTTGTGCACAATGCACATTTCTCAATATTAAGCCTAAAATGTGTTTTGATGTCACATTGATGAGGACTGTACGATCTTTGAATAATATCGGTCTTTAAAATGCAAGATATTTAAAGTGTACCTCAAGTATACTTGCAATAGTTCCACTTAACCACAAACTTCAGTATATCTTAAGCACTACTTCAGCACAATTAAAGTGCATTAAGCACAAAACTTTACAGCAGACTTTACGTATACCGGTTTACTATACTAAAAGTACAATTGCAAGGTATTCTTAAGCACATAAATATGTCAATGTATTTGGAGTATACTTGGCATGAAACAAATGTATTTCAAATACATTTTAGTATATTTATTTTCCACTAGGGATATACCATCAGAATGTAAGTTACTGGTTACTACCGGCTAACTATAGCTACACCTCACTGATTATGAATTGTGGATATTTCGTTTTCTCCCTCATCATCCAGCTCTTTGTCACAAAGTAAGATTATAATAATACTTCAGCAGTAAAAAAACCGTTTTCTTCTCATGGTTGACCTTCCTGGCTTACATGTGGTGTGAGCCATTTTGACTCGTGCTAACCACAAGCTTTATACAAAACGTTTCACTGTGCCAAAGGGGCATATGTGCAGTTACGGCCTTTGCACTAACTGGCTGAGTATGTTTAGTGTTAAGTCTTTTGCTTTCAATAACTCTAAAATGATTAAGAACTCACATTTGTCCTTTTTTTAGTAGAATAAGCTCATCAAGAGTTTCATTTGATCTCAGTTTCAACCAAAATGCCACTTCTCTCGATATGACTCCCTTTTCTTCAGGTCACACTCAGTACAGTCCTGGTCATGTGTTGCACAATATGGTCAACAAGAACATTTCTAGGGCTGCCCTTGAAATAATTTTCTGATTGACTAATAAGTCGTCATTTTAAGAGATTAGTAGACTAATCACACTTATCATAATCACGAGCCTTTAATTGCCTAGAGCCTATCATAATAATTCACTGATAATAGTGTTTTCTGTCTTTTTGGCCGCAGTGACAAAGTCGACAACACTAGCACGTCACCTCCACAGTGAATGTGCACGTTGCAGCTTTTACTGCTGCATGATGTAAATTGTTCTATTCGTAATGCTGAGTAAATCGGGTGAGTTTACTCAAACCCATCATGTTCATTGAATCATTGATGCTTTTGTTAATTCTCATTAAACCTCCATCTTGTCCCTTTTGTGGTTGGTGGCCTTGATTTTTATTTTGAAAATGGGGTTGTATTATTTAGGCTGGTTTATTTCTGAACTTTTCAGATTGGGTAAGGGGAATTAATTTTTTTTTTTTTTTTTTTTTTTTTTATTAAAAAAAAGGATGTAGTGGTTGAAGATCTGGTGTTAGAATGTAACCTGCATGTCTGTAATTGGGGTGTATTTTTACGAGGCTGATGCAACGCACCATGCATATAAAAAAAAAACATTCAGTGTATAAATGTAACTGCAGTGGTAGTGGAAGTTTTTTCTCTCTCTTCTTTAACCTCAGACTTACAGATTATTTCATTACAATAAATTACAATTATATTTGGAAGCTTTTGTATCATGCTTTGTATCATGCATGATGTTTTATTGTTTTACCTTTTTTCCCAGACCTGGAGGTTTAATTTTTAATTATTAAAATTCATATAAAACATACCAATTATGCAAAAATATGATAATCTAAACTGAGTGAAATAATCATGAACCAATTTCAATATTTAAGGTGTAAATATTTGTTGTATATACTTTTGAAAAATAACAAGAGGTGTCATTCAGACTACGACCCTCATTTTTTCCGATATATTGTTTAAACGTTTGGAATATGTATGATTGTTTAATGTTTAAAAAAAAAAAAAGTGGCTTATGCTCTCCAAGGCTGCATTTGTTTGATCAAAATACAGTAAAAACAATGTTATTGTGGAATATTATTACAATTCTAAATAACCGCTTTTCTTTTCTTTTTTTTCCTGTGATGGCAAAGCTGAATTTTCAGCATCATTACTCCAGTCTTCAGTGTCACATAATCATTCAGAAAACATTCTAATGTGCTGTTTAGATGCTTTTTCAGGATTCTTTGATTTAAAAAAAAAAGAAGAAAAAAAAAGGAGCTTTTTTGCATATAATTATACATAATTTACTGTAATTACTATGGCAAGTATGTGTAATGTGTAATAGGGACACTATAAAATCAAGTGTTGCCAAATCTCTTGTAACATTTATAAATGTCTATTATTCATTGATAATCTGCCCCATAATCATAATTTTTGGGGAAAGGAACAAAAGTTGGTAGCTATAGACCTATAATGTAAATTTTGCAGTTTTGCAGAAATGAAGTCCAAGTTGTATATTTCCATTGAACCTGAGTTTGTAAAATAAAGTTACCAAATATTTTGTTTCATTATAAATGTATTTGTTTTCACTTTTGAGCAATTAAATGCATTTTTTGCTAAAGATATATATAATATATATCAGGGGCTAGGCCAGAAATGTTTAAGTGGGTGGGCCGACATAAAACCGGGTGGGCAAGGTGCGTGTAAGAAAACTGCATAATTGCCAACAGAAAATACAGCGCAAATGTTCAATGCACAACACTTCTAAAGCATTAATTAACATTAATTTTAATTTCAACATTTTCTAATATTATTAAAATTTAAATTTATCTGTTAACATTCGTACCTGAGCTAACAAAAAGTTGTAGCCTATTTTTATTAACTAACCTTAAAAATTAATTAATACTGTAACAAATGTATTTCTCATTGTTAATGTTAGTTAATGCATTACCTAACCTAAGTTTATTGTAAAGCATTACCTTAGTCTGAGACGACGGAGCTTCGCAGATGATCTTATAATCAGTCTCTGTCAGTTCGCATTCAAAGGAGAGTAAACGAATACCGCAGAAATGTGCACAGCTGCAAATATGCAGTTTGTTGGGGAGAAGAGTATGTATCACAACGTTTATTGTGTTTCTTTCTACAAAGGACGCATCTATTTAGCGATTTAAACACGTTGCTAATATGATGCTTTAAACACACTCATAAGTTTCCAATCTAAATCCATCACCCGGTGGTCTGGTTTCATTTGTAGGCGGTCTGGATTCAGTGCTAAGACTTAATTTTCATTTGGGATATCCAATATTTTTAAAGACTGATTGAGATTTGTTTCACTATTTTCAAATTCAACATTATTTTAAAACGTGCGCATTTTACTATGTTCTTACGTCGTAAACATAAATGTGGGTGGGACTAACTGAATCGTCACTGACGAATCATCATTTTTGACAAGGGTATGCTATGCACCTATAGGAAGAAAACTCACATTAAATATATTTTAAAGTAAATATATGAAGTTATAGGGAAACTATACGTTTATTATTATTATCGTTTAATAAATATCATTCATTTGGAAAAGTACCAAATTAGGTGGGCCACGGCTGAATATATATATATATATATATATATATATATTAGGGGTGGCACGGTACATGTATTCGTACCTTACGACGAATACAGGCAATTCACCCCCAATCCAGAAGGGGGCACCCGCAGTAATGCAGCGCTGTTTGATAACTGCGAGCGCCAGCAGAATAACAGCGAATGCCATGAGTTGCGCACTTGAAAACAAAGCCCACTAGACAGTGACCATGTGCTGATTCGAACGCATCTCTCACATAGACTGACGAGGGAGTATACTTTAAAGTATACTACCTATCTCATTCGGCACAATTCCAAATATTCCATAATATTTCCATATTTGCGATGTAATGTATCTGAATGCTAAACTATTATTTATTATGTAAATGATAGGTTTTGTACTTCAGTCGCGTTCCAACGGTGACACAGAGGCGGGTGCGCTGATGTTTGGCTCACTGTATTTTATTTTGATAAAGTACCAACTGCGCTGTCAAGTTAGCAATGCTGGAACTGATGTGTATCTGTGCGTTCACACCGCCGCCGGCGAGAGCGTCAAAATTCGCTCTGGCCGCCCTGCCAACGACGCTGTAGAAAGATCCGTTGACGCTCTGACGATCGAACGTTTGGTCTGGCATGAAATATTTTAATTGTGCACTACTGTCTGTTCAAAATAAATGAAAAGAAACTGAGCATAGTAGATTATTTCCCCCCGTTTTACCGAAATCGTATCGAACCGTGACCCCCGAACCGAGGTATGTACCGAACCGTGACATACTGTGCCACCTCTAATATATATATATATATATATATATATATATATGTGTATATATATATATATATATATATATATATATGTATGTGTGTGTGTGTGTGTGTGTGTGTGTGTGTGTGTGTATATACATTATATATAGTTTTAGTTTAATGTCTATAATATTAACACAATTATTCTAATTGTATATTGTAGCTTTCTAAGCTATCAAAAATACACTGAGTCAAGATTACGGCATCAGACCAGAACAGTCATTTTTTTTCTTTCTTCTTCTTGCGTCGTAACCACGCATCAATAAAAATTTTTAACTCTTAAAGGGGATGTGTGAAATATGCATGTGTGTATATGTCAGTGATGTGTGAATTATGTATCAGTGATGTATTAGTTGCTTGTATCTGCCCCTACAATATATATGTTTAAAGTGTGTTGTATATCTGCTTACAGATGCTGATTTTTTGCCTGCATCTTTGCTGTAATGCATTACAAAATGGTAATTTCATTTTACTGTCATAAATAAAAAAACAAGACAATTTGTGTTTCACTGCAGCTTACCAGAACCAGCTAGAATGCGCTAAAGCCTTATACTGTAGCTCACATTTTCTGATTCTTTATTGAAGTATCTGTATGTTTTTCCACTTGAAAGCCATCTCTGCATTACATTATGGTTAATTTTACATCTGATGTCTGATCTGAACAGAGTGCATTGTAATAGTAAACAGTAAGCTATATATTAAATTGAGGGTTTTATGATAGTGGGAGTACAAGTTACACTTTTGAAAACATTTTGCTGATAAATTGCATTAGCAACTCTCAAATTCTGTTTTGTTTTTGTAGGAACATGCAACCTCAGAGTGGAATTTATAGAGACTGCAGAAAAAGTGTCTTGTTTTAAGACGATGGATGGACTTGTCCCAATTTGTAGGTCTCATAATTCAACCCAGTCATGCCAGATTGACTATAGAGATGGCAAGACGTGCATAAAGTGGCCAGTAGACACCGACCTCACATGTGTGAAAGTTTCTGATGAGATTCCTGAAAATCTAATAAATGGTAATAAGTGTTAAAAACTGGTTATAAATATTTTCGATTTTTTTATTTATATATCAGAATATCTGTTTCTCCTACAGATGAAATCAACTGTGCCCATGACCAAGAATGTGAGTCAAAAGCTGTCTTTTTAAATTTAGTTTTAATTAGAGCTGTCAAATGTTTAATCTTGATTAATCACATACAAAATAAGAGTTTTTGTTTGCATAATATATGTGTTTTTATTATAAATAAATATATAAACATAACATATTTTTCTGAAAAATATACATGCATGTGTGTGAATTTATATATAGTTATTAAATATACACAGCACACATACATATATTATGTATTTTTTTTAAAAACTTATTTTGGATGTGATTAATCGTTTGACAGCACTAGTTATAATGTATTTCATCATGAAGTAGCCTAGGTTATTTATTGAATATTTATTAAATCACTTTTTTCTTTTCTTTTTTTAAGCTATCAGTTGCGATGGAGAGTACAAATCTGGTAAATTTATTATTTATTTTTTTTATTGTTATATGAAAACAAATTAATGACTGCACCCTAAAATCAAATGATTGTTTTTTTTTTAATCCCAGACTCAGAGCCCGGAGATTCTTCATCAACCCCATCATTGAGTAAGAATGCAAAACTAAACAATTAGCCGCTACATGTTTGCATCCATCATAAAATAATTCCACATGTTCATGTATCTAAATTATTGATCCTTTTGTTTTTTACAGGCATTCTTGCAATTCCAGTCATTACCTTTGTCCACTGGGTGTCACTATGGCACTACTAATAGTTTATGATAGTGCTGTGTATAGCTATTGGTACTATTATACTATTACTATTATATTTTAAAATAAAAAGTGAGTATTAAATAAAAATACAATTATTTTATACTAAACATCAAATAAAATGTGAATATTTACTTTTTAAAATATGAATTTTCATCATTTTCAAACTTAAACTCAACAAGCTTTTATTTTGGCGCTGCGCTGCCGATCGAAGCGCGTCAGTGAATGAAATGTCACAGTTTTTCTGTGATTTTAAAATGGCAGCAGATACCCAAGAATAGATTTATGATTTCAGTTCGACTAGAAATCTTATACATGTACTGTGTTACATTTTGTTGATTTAAAATAGAAGGCTGATTGTGTATTAACAGCTATCAACCATGTTGGTATGCAAATAAGCGAATATGCCCAGTGTTGGGCAAGCTATTTGGAAAATGTAGTGAGCTAAGCTAACAGTTAGTCTTCATTAAAATAAGCTTCACTACACTAAAGCTACAGCCCTGGAAAATGTAGCAAGCTAAGCTACAGTAACATAGCAAAAGTAGTTTACTACATCTAAGCTATTTAAAAAAAAAAAAAAAATTACTTTATAAAAAACATCATACCAAGTCAATGCTCTCTCAGTGATCAATAAAACTGGTAGTCAAGCAGATAGACAGGCATAATAGTTCAGGTTAGGCTAATTGTTTATTCAACAACTGTTTCAAACCAATTTGGCAACAAAAATCAGTATCGTGTTCAGGGCTGTATTTAACTGCGGTCAAGCCAGCCGCACTTTTTTTTTTGGTTTGCGCGTCTAATCGCGCACTTATGGTATGGGTGCTGGGTATACGGTATGACCCAAAATATGTCTACATTAAACGTAATTTAACCCTAAAAAGGCCATTGCTATTTTATATCATGATATAATACAATTTCAGGGTTTTTTTAATGACTTGAACATTGAATTAATGTTTGTGAATAAAAATTTTTTATACATTAACATTTGTATTATACATTTATTAATATACATCATTTATCAATGTTACTATATATATATATATATATATATATGTATGTATGTATGTATATATATATATATATTTGTGTGTGTGTGTGTGTGTGTACCTTTCAACTGATACTTGTTTAGAGTGGCTATTAATGTATTAATTTTCAAGTTAAATCTGTACAATTTCTGTACAAATTAATGGCAAATCACTCCAAATCTCAATGTGCATTCTCACATTTTCTCATAAGCACTTACTCGTAAAAAGCTTTCCTTAATAGGTTTGCTCATTCTTCCAATTGAATCCTGTTAACAGTGACCCTGACTATTATTGTAATAATTTTCAAATATTTTTACTGTATCGTTTTGGAGAAAATGAAAGGCAAATTCACCACAAGCATTTAAGTGCATCTTTGCAGTGTTACATCACATCTCGTTTTCAAACACTTATAAAAATCTTTGTTTTATAGGTTTGCTCATTCTTTCAATTGATTCCTGTTCACAGTGATCCTGACTATTACTGTATGATGTTTCAAGTCATTTTACTGTATAGTTTTGGAGAAAATTAATGGCAAATTCACTCCAAAAAAAAACAGTGCATTCTAGCAGTTGCACCATTACCCATTTTCAAACACTCATAAAAATCTTTCCTTTATAGGTTTGCACGTTCTTTCAATTTATTCCTGTTCACAGTCACCCTGACTATTACTGTATTAATTTTCAAATATTTTTACTGTAGTCTTGGAGAAAATTAATGGCAAATTCACTCCAAGTGTGTAAGTGCATTCTAACACTTTTAACATCATGTCCCATTTTCTAACACTCATAAAAATATTTCCTTTGTATGTTTGCTTGTTCTTTCAATTGATTCCTGTTCACAGTGACCCTGACTATTACTGTATACATTTTTAAGTCTTTTTACTGTATAGTTTTGAAGAAAATTATAGGCAAATTCACCCTAGGCATCTAAGTGCAGCACCATTTCCCATTTTCAAACACTCGTAAAAGTGTTTCCTTTATAGGTTTGCGCGTTCTTTTAATGGATTCCTGTTCACCGTGACCCTGACTATTACTTTATTAATTTTCATGTTATTTTACTGTATAGGTTCTAATAAAATTAAAGGCAAACTCACTCCAAAAATGTTTGCATTTTCAAACACATTTTTTTAAGGTATTATTGTGCAAACGTACCATGCTTATTACCATATGAAACTGAAAAGTCTCTGTTACGTACGTAACCCTCGTTCCCTGATGGAGGGAACCGAGATGTTATGTCCCCATGCCACAACCTTGAACCAATCACTGATGCCGGGACATGTTCTCGGCTCCTCAGCATAAAACCTGAATGAGTGGATGCACGCTGTCACCTTATATACCCATATACACGAGGAGTGGCTCAGCATGCAAAATCCACTAGCCAAATTTCATTGCCGTTTTTAGAGGTTTACTTGGGAGCCCCAATCATCTCTGAGAGAAGAAAGGCATCCAGTATCCACTGGGCCAACCTCTTCATGGAGACAGCCTTCCTTTTCTGTTGACCTACATAGCACACAAGGAGCTGCTCAGAACTTCTGAAGCTATGAGTGCGTCCACATACAGTGGGTACGGAAAGTATTCCGACCCCCTTACATTTTTCACTCTTTGTTATATTGCAGCCATTTGCTAAAATCATTTAAGTTCTTTTTTTTTTCCTCATTAATCTACACACAGCACACCATATTGACAGAAAAACACAGAATTGTTGACATTTTTGCAGATTTATTAAAAAAGAAAAACTGAAATATCACATGGTCCTAAGTATTCAGACCCTTTGCTGTGACACTCATATATTTAACTCAGGTGCTGTCCATTTCTTCTGATCATCCTTGAGATGGTTCTACACCTTCATTTGAGTCCAGCTGTGTTTGATTATACTGATTGGACTTGATTAGGAAAGCCACACACCTGTCTACATAAGACCTTACAGCTCACAGTGCATGTCAGAGCAAATGAGAACTGCCTGAAGAGCTCAGAAACAGAATTGTGGCAAGGCGCAGATCTGGCCAAGGTTACAAAAAAATTTCTGCTGCACTTAAGGTTCCTAAGAGCACAGTGGCCTCCATAATCCTTAAATGGAAGACGTTTGGGACGACCAGAACCCTTCCTAGAGCTGGCCGTCCGGCCAAACTGAGCTATCGGGGGAGAAGAGCCTTGGTGAGAGAGGTAAAGAAGAACCCAAAGATCACTGTGGCTGAGCTCCAGAGATGCAGTCGGGAGATGGGAGAAAGTTGTAGAAAGTCAACCATCACTGCAGCCCTCCACTAGTCGGGGCTTTATGGCAGAGTGGCCCGACGGAAGCCTCTCCTCAGTGCAAGACACATGAAAGCCCGCATGGAGTTTGCTAAAAAACACCTGAAGGACTCCAAGATCGTGAGAAATAAGATTCTCTGGTCTGATGAGACCAAGATAGAACTTTTTGGCCTTAATTCTAAGCGGTATGTGTGGAGAAAACCAGGCATTGCTCATCACCTGTCCAATACAGTCCCAACAGTGAAGCATGGTGGTGGCAGCATCATGCTGTGGGGGTGTTTTTCAGCTGCAGGGACAGGACGACTGGTTGCAATCGAGGGAAAGATGAATGCGGCCAAGTACAGGGATATCCTGGACGAAAACCTTCTCCAGAGTGCTCAGGACCTCAGACTGGGTCGAAGGTTTACCTTCCAACAAGACAATGACCCTAAGCACACAGCTAAAATAACGAAGGAGTGGCTTCACAACAACTCCGTGACTGTTCTTGAATGGCCCAGCCAGAGCCCTGACTTAAACCCAATTGAGCATCTCTGGAGAGACCTAAAAATGGCTGTCCACCAACGTTTACCATCCAACCTGACAGAACTGGAGAGGATCTGCAAGGAGGAATGGCAGAGCATCCCCAAATCCAGATGTGAAAAACTTGTTGCATCTTTCCCAAAAAGACTCATGGCTGTATTAGATCAAAAGGGTGCTTCTACTAAATACTGAGCAAAGGGTCTGAATACTTAGGACCATGTGATATTTCAGTTTTTCTTTTTTAATAAATCTGCAAAAATGTCAACAATTCTGTGTTTTTCTGTCAATATGGGGTGCTGTGTGTACATTAATGAGGGGAAAAAATGAACTTAAATGATTTTAGCAAATGGCTGCAATATAACAAAGAGTGAAAAATTTAAGGGTGTCTGAATACTTTCCGTACCCACTGTATATGCTCTTACAGGACCCAGCAACGCCAAGGCTGGATCTGCCTCCTCCGGGGGGCAGTGCTTGCAGGTTCACCACCTGGTCTCGGAAGGGAGTGGTGGGAACCTTGGGCATGTATCTAGGCAGGGGTCTCAGGACAACTTGAGAGTAGGCCAGCCCGAACACAAGACACTCTTTGCTCACTGAAAATGCTTGGAGGTCCCTACCCTCTTGATGGAGGTGAGCGCAATCAGGACGCTGTCTTAATAGACATATTTAAGCTCAACCGATTCCAGCAGCTCAAAGGGATCCCTCTGAAGTCAAGCCAGGACGACAGAGAGATCCCAGGAGGGCACAATGGGTGACCTAAGAGTATTTTATCTTCTGACACCCCTCAGGAACCTAACGATCAGGTCATGCTTCCCCAGGTACCAGCTGTCCACTGCATCCTGCATCACTTTCAAGGTGGAGGTTGACAGCCTACATCCCCACCTTTATTGCAGAAAAGAAAGTACGACTCTACTCGGGCATCTTTGGGTGTCTTCTCGGGGAAGACCACCACCGCTGCCAGTGGCAGATCACGTAGGTCTGTTGCATCCCATCCAGGAGCCACACATGGAGGTTCCAAAGATCTGGACGCAGGTATGCCAGGCAACTGCCAGTGGGAGGACTCATGGGAGGCAAACAGGTCTACACGAGCTTCCCTGAATCGAGTCCAGATCAGCTGGACCACCTGGGGATGGAGTCGCCATTCTCGAGGGAACATGAGCTGTCATGAGAATGCGTCGGCTACACGATTGAGCTCCCCCAGAATATGGATGGCACGCAGCGACTTGAGCCGCGTCTGACTCCAGAGGAGGAGATGACGGGCGAGTTGTGACACTGTCGGTTAATGTACGAAACAGCTACTGTTTCGCTACTGCCATGCCTGACCCTCAAACGCAAACCGTACGAACGGCCTGTATTGAGAAAGAATCGAGACATGAAAGTACGCGTCCTTCAGGTCGACCACTGCAAACCAATCCTGGGATTGGATTCAACTGAGGATGCGCTTCTGCTTCAACATCCTGAATGGAAGCTTGTGAAGGGACCGATTCAAGAAGCGCAGATCCAAGATTGGTCAAAGGCCACCGCTTTTCTTGGGTACAGTGAAGTAAGCAATCTCCACGCACAGGAGAGGGGCGTCTCGGACTGTCACCGAAGTCTAAAGGACGCCGCTGAACCTGAGGGGTCACCTGGCGAACTGAATTGCGTAGCCGAGTCGAACTGTCCGAACGAGCCAGCGGGACGGGTTGGGTAGCACAAGTCACGTCCCCAAACTCCGTGCGAGTGGCACCAAAGGGACAATCGACATACTGCATACCACGGTGGTGCAGCGGTGGGGAGTCATGCTGGATGGCCCAGGAGGCAGCGCGTTCTAGAGCAGCTTCCCACATCTCCAGGTTGTCTGTGTCAGGGCCGCTTCATCGTCTTCCTGTAGGACTTGGTGGACCACTGGGACACGTGGGGCATCACCTTCCTACGTGGAGCTCGACGCGCCAGCCTCGACGATGTCTCAGCACAGGGCGGAGCAGCAGTGGAGGAAGCGGGAGGATGCCCACGCTGAGGAGCAGGCTGAGGCACGGCCCACGATGGAACGGTGGCAGTAGGAGGATCACATCAGGGAAGGATGTGCTGTATGGCCTCAGTCTGCTTCTGTACTGCCGAGAACTGCTGGGCGAAGTCCTCGATAGTGTCGCCGAACAGGCCAGCCTTGGAGATGGAAGGGTCAAGAAAGCACACTTTGTCAACGTCTCTCATCCCGACCAGGTTGAGCCAGAGATGTTCTTCCAGAGGGACTGCGAGGTGACTTTCATCACCTGTAAGGCAAAGTCAGTCGCCATGCGCAGCTCCTGCATCAACCTCGGGTCAGTACTACCCTTTTAGTATTTGTTTTAGTGCCTTGGCTTGGTGTACCTGCAGGATAGCCAGAGCTGCCAACAGCCTCCAGGCTTTGGATGGGAGACGCAGACGATTCCTCCAAGTGGCAGTGTTTTGTGGGCTCTCTCCACCTGGGGAATGTCCACGTACCCCCTTGCCGCCCCGCATCGAGGGTAGTGGATGGAAGGGGTAGGGTAGGAGGAAGGAGACGAGCGGCTTTTGGTCCATGACTTTGTCATTTCCTCATGCATGAACCGGGGCAGAGCACAGTTGTGAGCCGTGCTCCGTGCCGAGAAACCAATCGTCCAGCCACAAGCACTCAGGGCTGGGCGGTGTATTCACCTCCAGCCCAATGCGCACAGCTGCCCAGGCAAGCATGACTGTCAGCTCTGGGTACGATTCAGCGGTGGTGACAACACCCAAGGGGGGGCAGCCCCACCGAATCTTCATCCTCAGAGAAAGAAGCTCATCCCCTGATGCTGCCATTGACACCTGATCCTCCGGCGGAGCACTGGATGAAATGCTGGGACCGCCGAGAAACGGCCCAGCAAAATCACCTGGGAGCCGCACAGGACAAGTGCTGCGAGAGGAGTGAGAGGTCCGTGGGGACTGGCTCTCACTGTAACACTTAGATCTCCCAGAGTACTAGCTGGTGGTCCTCTGCTCGTGGCAGAGAAACCGGGACAGGTAGTGGCAAAGGGGTCTGCTCCTTTCCTTTTAAGACAGGAGAGGCGTGATTGCAGCGTTGCCATGGTCATACGCTCACACATTTGAAAATTATTACAGTAATAGTCAGGGTCACTGTGAATAGGAATCACCTGAAAGAAAGAACAACCTATAAAACAAAGATTTTTATGAGTGTTTCAAAATGAGATTTGATGTAACACTGCAAAGATGCACTTAGATGCTTGTGGTGAATTTGCCTTTCATTTTCTCCAAAACTATACAGTAAAAATTATTTGAAAATTATTACATTAATAGTCAGGGTGTGGCTGTGAACAGGAATCAGTTGATAAAACAAGCAAACCTATAAAGGAAAAGATTTTTATGAGTGTTTGAAAATGGGACCTTATGTAAAAGTGCAAGGATACACTTAGATGCTTGGGGTGAATTTGCCATTAATTTTCTCCAAAACTATACAGTAAAATGACTTGAAAATTATTACAATAATTGTCAGGGTCACTGTTAACAGGAATCAGTTGGAAGAATAAGCAAACCTATTAAGGAAAGCTTTTTACGAGTAAGTGCTTATGAGAAAATGTGAGAATGCACATTGAGATTTGGAGTGATTTGCCATTAATTTGTACAGAAATTGTACAATAGATTTAACTTGAAAATTAATACAGTAATAGTCACTCTAAACAAGTATCAGTTGAAAGGTACACACACCCACACACACACACACACACACACACACACATATTTTAGGTCACCGTGAAAAGCAATCTATTGAAAATATCATCAAAAGTACAAAGGAAACGCCGTTATGACAGCACCCAGCACCCATACCGTAAGTGCACGATTAGACGCGCAAACCAAAAAAAAGTGCGGCTGGCTTGACACCTCATATAGTGACATAGGCAAAATAAATTTTTGCTGTCAGACAGAAACCTCCTATTGGTAGTTGGTATTGTGGCTTTATTATCAGCTATACAGATACATGTATACAAAGGGTAACACTTAACAATAAGGTTCATTAGTTAACATTAGTTAACTAGTGTAGTTGACATGAACTAAGAATGAACAATGCTTCTGCAGCATTTATTAATCTTAATGTTAATTTCAACATTTACTAATGCATTATTGAAGTCAAAAGTTGTGTTTGTTAACATTAGTTAATGCAGTGTGAACTAAAGTGAACTACCAATGAACAACTGTAGGCTATTTTCATTAACTAACATTAACAAAGATTAATAAAAACTGTAATAAATGCATTGTCCATTGTTCACTCATGTCAGTTAATACATTAACGAAATCTTATTGTAAAGTGTTACCATAAACGTATAGGCCAGGGGTGTCCAAACTGCGGCCCGCTATCACTCCTGTGGCGGCCCGCGAGGGATTTTTAAAACTGATACGAATCTGCAGAGTTGATTCAGTAAAATCCAATAGATGGCGCTGTAGCCTGTAGTGCGGTATATAACCCCTGATTTACACCGTCCCGCCGCTCCAGGCAATGCTTGGTTTTTTTTGACCGTCTATGGTTTACACCAGCCACGCCTCTCCGCGCCGCTTCACTAAAGATAGGCATCTAGTCTAGCTTTTTTTCTGAAAAGATGTTCAGCATGTTTTCTGCAAAAACCTCTGACGTGTTTACGTTTTACGTGGCGTGAGGACGTGAAAAAGCTACTCTAAATCCGATCTGACCGTTCAGACTGAAACTGATTTCCAGAAATGCGATTTGAATAGGATTCCAAACCACATATGAATGTGGATTTGCACAAATCGGATTTCATGAAGTTCGTTGCCGTTCAGACTATCTAAATATGAACGGATTTCAGTCGGATTTGCACAAAAATCGGATTTGGGCTGACAGTCTGAACGAGGCTTTAGACTGGAGTAATGGCTGCTGAAATTTCAGCTTTGCCATCTCAGGAATAAAACCTTTTTTTAAATATACTAAAACAGAAAACAGTTATTTAAATGAAAATAATATTTCACAATATTACTGTTTTTGCTCTTCTTGGTTTATGTAAATGTTAAAATATAAGCTCCTTTTCATTCATTTTTCAGCTCTTATTAGGGCTTATGCAAAAAAATTATTATTCCATTCCAATGGGCAGTAGGCATGTAATAAATGGGATCATGTAAAATTAGCCTGCCATTATCACAAATTATTACATGGCTCTGCGGAACACTCGATTCTGATTAGTCAGTCACCATATTCCGAGGTGTGTTCACTGATCTTCCCTGAATGTTGAAATTAATATTAAACAAGATTAATAAAAAGTAAAAGTAATGATAATGTTAGTGTGTGTTAACAGTGAAAATGTACACAATCATACTGTAAGGTGGTAACTATTATCATTTCTTTCTTTGTGATATACATCTCTCGGTGTCTCCCTTTATTTAAACAGATAATGTCTAGTTATGTAAAATATTTAAATAAAGTTATTTAAATATTTTGCATAACTAGACATTATCTGTTTAAATAAAGGGAGACACCGAGAGATGTACATCACAGATGGAGCTGATCTGGACACGGAGGACAGTGATGATGAGCTTCCACCAATGAAGTTCCTCTTAGACGATGTCCAGAAGCAAACCACTGGCACCACTGAATGTAGAACTGTCACAGGTAAACAAGACTTAAGTGTGTAACTTCACCAGCATTAGCGGAACCACATTGAATCGAAATCACATACTTACCTACAGTATTTGACAAAAGAAGCATGTCTAGATTATTAGTACTCATAAAAGACTAGTACCCTGGATGACCTACTAGCAGTGAGAGTCTGAAATGTGCATAGGAGGCTACAAAAGAGAGAGTTTGTGAATGACAGTGAAGTGGCAGTGTAAATGCTGCATCCAAATATGAATACTTTTATTTTCCTAAATAATTTATTGCATATTTTCATTTTATTTTCTAATACATTGTCTTGAATTTATTGTTTTTCTTTTTCTGTCCTTTATGTCTGCTGTAAAGCCTAAGTTTCTCATTGGGGTAAATACTGTCATATATGATCATTCCTACATTTGCTCAATTTTTTCCCACTACATTTTGTGATATTTATACTTGAAACGAAGACTAACTTTGCAAATATGGTAAGAAAACCAAAACGTAATTCAGTTTATTCTCTGAAAACACATCTACCTGATCAATAAATACTAATAATGCCACTTCACCTTTTAAATAAGGCTCTGATGTTTTTGACTCCAAGATGTCTCATAAATTTAGAGTGACACTGATTCAATCGTTCATTATTCCTTATTTGTTCATTATGTGCAGGTAGTGATGCTTCACATGGCTCTTGCTGTTTAGAGATGAGTGTTGATGAGCCTGGAGAAATGTTTGTAAATGATCCTTGATTTGTTTTCTTTGCGCAGAAAAAGTGTTCTCGTTGCTTCATTAAATTCAGATTGAACCACTGATGGCAGATGGACTATTCTGACGATGCTTTTCATATTTTTCTAGGCCTCGACAGTGTTATTTACTTGGCAGTCAATGGGACAGTCACAAACCTCCTGGTTTTCATCCAAAATATCTTAAATTGTGTTCCGAAGACGAACAAAGCTTTTACAAGTTTTGAATGACATGGGGGTAAGTGATTAATGACAAATTTTTCATTCTGGGGTGGAGTAACCCTTTAAGAGAATCTTAAGAACATCTAAAGCCAGGCTCACACTACAGGAGTTTTAAAATCCTAACCGATTATGAAATCTGGTTGCAGCACACACATAGGAGAATCTTTGCAGATTATCTTCCCTCAAATCTTAAACATGCACACACTACAAAATTTGAAATTCGTGGCGCATCACACACTACAAGATATTATTAAGATTATTATGCCAGAGGGAGCGTATGGAAGCAGAATAATGACAATAGTTTTTGAAACATAAAGCATGCTGAATTCCACAAATCGAAAAAAAGATGCATTGCAATTAACAGTGCTTGCATTTTAATGCCTTGTATTTCCAGGGCTTGCATTTTTAGGTCCTGAAATTTAACATAGTTGTTTATTTAAGCTGTGAATATTTCAATTCAAAATATTTCACACACATTTTCATAATTAATCATTCATATTCACCTTCCAGAATTCACTTCCAAAATATTCAATCTGTTTAAAAATACGATGTATAATATTCGACAGGCAAATTTCAGTCATTTTATTTCACTTTCCAAATTCGCTGCCACAAATTTAGTGGTTAAAATTCGGCAGAAAATTCAGCGTTGTACATCAGGGAACCGCAGGAATAGCAGTAGAACACCGATGCATGATCTCTAGCTGATGTCAGCCACTCACCAGCAGGTGGCGCAAGCGGCTGTTGATGAAGGCCATATGTGGATCAAGTCACTCATTTACAAAAACTGATTTGCAGAAATGGAGCTAGCGCTAGAAGTTTTGATTATCGGGGCCAGTATAAACATGTGGAAACGCTGATTGTGTGTATGTTAATTCAACATTTTCGCTGTTTCCCGTAGCCTACATATAAGCAGCTTTCTCTACCACAAAGGAGATTATAATGCTCTTTTACCCAATGCTGAAGTACAGAACTAACATTACATCTGAGGAAGACATATATTGCTTTCAGTTGCTTAGTTTCTGTAACTCTGTATCATGGCTTGTGTGACACTGTGCTGTAATACTGGGGTTCCCCTCATACGTCACACTCCAGGATTCCCCAACGACACGTAACTCACCACAGTGAACTAATACAGTGATATAAGACCTCAGATCTCAGAATACACTTTATTGATGATTATGCAAACTATATACAGGCATGCAAATGAGGTCAGAAGAAAGCAACGCGCTGCATTTTCGTTGCTTTCCCTTACCACTGTTCTATAGTCGACAGTCCTACAAAGATATCAATACCACGATTAGTTTAAACAGTAAGCAACCACTTTATATCAACATAAAAAAGGAGTTCAAAACCGCCTAGGTGTATTTGTGCAGCAAATGTAAACCTGAGAAAGCATTGTCGCGCTATCGCACCCAAGGGGCCGTCTGACAATTCCACCGACTGGGTGTCGAGTGTCGAGTTTTTTTTATTTTACATTTTCTATTAAACATATAACATTCACAGGGGATACAGTCAAAGCAATAAAATACATACACAACCAGAATACAAAACAGTAAATACCTCGATAATAGCAATAACAAAAAAGAAATATAAAGAGAAAAACAAATAAATAATAGTTGCCATAAACATCTTTTTAAATAAATAAAAAGTGTCCGAGTTACGTCCGCCTTGTTGTCATGTCATGCTGACGTGTGCCAAAAAACTCTCGCGACGGCGAGGCGGCTGTGTCGGATTGAGCAGTCGCGCAGTTGCTCTCCACCGACTGCGCTGATCAAAAGCATGATGGGAAGCGACTGACTGATGACACAGCTTAACGCTCATTGGTTCAGACAACTGTGATGCTGCGTTCTCTGCTAAAATGTTTTTTTTTATTTTTTTTATCTGATTTCATGTGATTGTGTATTTAAATTATGCTTGAATATTCCCAAACACTATGATAGTGCGATCTCTGTGTGAGATATGTGATTGTTGTCATATTTCTATAAAAATCTAAAATACATGTTTGTATTAAAGTAGAATGGATGATAAATATGCCTTTCGTATGGGATTAAATAGGAAGCACTTTGAGTGTCCTGTTCATCATATTTATATTCATATAAAAGCAACAGAACTTAAATTATATCACATTTATTAGCAGAACAGCACATGAGTGAGAATAACGCGATATCCACCTTTGATCTCGTATAGTCTATCTGTTCCACTTCGAGAGGTCAGAACTGTCCATCTTGACTGTGCTTATTTCACTCCTCCCCTCACTGCAGCCACCTACTCTGGCCTACATTTCAGGCGAGGCGCATCTCAAACAAGTCTAATAGCTGTCATTGTGTTAGTGCACTACTGAGCCACGTAATGTGTTTTCTTTAACCGATTTCTGAGGGAAACAGCGTGAAACCTTGCACGTTCGTTCATATTCTACATCTGCTTAACTGTCCATTTAGTTCGCATAATCATCAATAAAGTGTATTCTGAGATCTGAGGTCTTATATCACTGTATTAGTTCACTGTGGTGAGTTACGTGTCGTTGGGGAATCCTGGAGTGTGACGTATGAGGGGAACCCCAGTATTACAGCACAGTGTCACACAAGCCATGATACAGAGTTACAGAAACTAAGCAACTGAAAGCAATATATGTCTTCCTCAGATGTAATGTTAGTTCTGTACTTCAGCATTGGGTAAAAGAGCATTATAATCTCCTTTGTGGTAGAGAAAGCTGCTTATATGTAGGCTACGGGAAACAGCGAAAATGTTGAATTAAACATACACACAATCAGCGTATCCACATGTTTATACTGGCCCCGATAATCAAAACTTCTAGCGCTAGCTCCATTTCTGCAAATCAGATTTTGTAAATGAGTGACTTGATCCACATATGGCCTTCATCAACAGCCGCTTGCGCCACCTGCTGGTGAGTGGCTGACATCAGCTAGAGATCATGCATCGGTGCTCTAGTGCTATTCCTGCGGTTCCCGGATGTACAACGCTGAATTTTCTGCCGAATTTTAACCACTAAATTTGTGGCAGCGAATTTGGAAAGTGAAATAAAATGACTGAAATTTGCCTGTCGAATATTATACATTGTATTTTTAAACAGATTGAATATTTTGGAAGTGAATTCTGGAAGGTGAATATGAATTATTGAATTTTTAATTATGAAAATGTGTGTGAAATATTTTGAATTGAAATATTCACAGCTTAAATAAACAACTATGTTAAATTTCAGGACCTCAAAATGCAAGCCCTGGAAATACAAGGCATTAAAATTCAAGCACTGTTAATTGCAATGCATCTTTTTTTTTTCGATTTGTGGAATTCAGCATGCTTTAGGTTTCAAAAACTATTGTCATTATTCTGCTTCCATAGAGCGCCTCATGTGATCTCACGCAGCAGCTCGTCAGGGAAATCGGGGCTAAATCGGGCAAAAAATCCTGTAGTGTGAGCCAGGCATAAGTATACTCAAATGTGCTATTTTGGTACATCATGAATATGAACTAAAATGTGCTTTTAACGTACTATCTCTGTATTAAAAAATTTTTTTATACAAATGAATTTTTTTTTGTACAAATATGTAAACATTTGAGTAGATGTTCTTAAGATTATCTTAAGAAATACTTATAATTTTTTTGTATATTTTAGTGTGTGCAGAGCACTTTAAGTACAATATCTAAGTCCAGTTTTTTCACCTGGACACACACACAACTCTGAATAGCTATTTTTGTGAGGACATTCATTGACATAATGCAGTTTCTAGCTCCTTACCCTAACCCTAACCCTATCAGAACTATGGGCCTGTTTACAACTGGTCATTTCATGCATTTTCAATGATCGGATATCTATCTGATTTGTTAAAACGTTTCCATTTACACTTGGCCACATAAATGTGTCATCACAAAACGGATATAAATCCGATCTTCAATATTCCCGCTCTATATTTAAATTTAAAGGAGTTCACGTCAACTAAATAAAAAGATAAGCGCTGCATTTTATTAATTATCAGCTAATTTCAAGATCAAAGATCGCAATAGTAGAGCGTGTGGCACTGGAAAGATAAGTTTGTTTTACTACTACTTTTAATGAAGATGATTGTGTGTTGACCGTCTGCGTCTTTCAGTTTCATTCACAGGTTTGCACGTCGGCTTGCTGAAGAGATGCTCAGCTACTTGTCCGCGGCAATGCGCGTTGCATTAGCGCTATCATATCTGACTATAATGTCACATAACACTCTCTCACATGTTTATTATTTTAACATTTTGGGATGAGTAAAATTTACATATGTGGTTTCAACAAACAGATGCATTTACTCTTGTCCAGTTTTGTCTGGAATGCGGCCCAGACCACCTCCTGAAGTGGTTTGAGCACCTGGTCTTTTCACGATCAGATAGCTATCCAATCAGACAAAATGCGTGAAGTGATCAGGTGTAAACAGCCCCTTAAGTGCCTCACCCAAACCCTTACCCTAAACCTACCCTTTACCCAATTATAACCTGACCCCTAAAACCAAGTCTTGACCCTCAAACAGGCCTTTAAAGGGGTCTCAGAAAGTGAGGTCCGGCCAAAATATCCTCACTTTACTCATTTGTCCTCACTCTGAAGGTCTAAAACTGAAACCGGCTCTCACAAAGCTGTAGGTGCACTAATTAATAATGCAACGGATATATTTTCATGTTAAACCACTGCATCTCAGATAAAAAGGAACTTTACTGCTGTAGTATCTAATATTATATATGTTATATCTAATTATATGTATATATCTAAATATGGTTAAAATGTCAGGAATCATTCAAAAAGCAAAAGTCTATTTTTTGCAGAAGACTGCAACTATTCTAAAGGTAACTAGATTTTAATTATTTAAATATATTTTACTCAAATACATTATTTAGCTAATGAGTCAAGAACAGTCTTTAATGAAATGGTACAAGATAAACATATTAACCGAAGAACTCGAAGATCATGTGGATATAATAGTCATTTTATTTTTAAAAAGATTTAAAAGCAACACTAATTATTTTAAATGTAGTTTTACATTTAAAATATGTTTATTTTCTAACAGAAGAGTAGCTATGTCAACACAGAAAAACAAGGTGTTTACACTGGGCCCTGTGGCTAGGGGGCAATTGTAACAGTGTTACAATTGCCCCTGATGTTGCAGCCATGATAAAATCTCATACGCTAGCTAGCCACACCTATATTAGCATAGGTTATTCAATTTTCTATCAATAACCTAGAGATAAAATATATGTAGTTTAAATTTGCGGTCATCTAAACATTAGACAGCAGCAAAAAAATACTGTACATCCAAAAATTTATTTTCATACAACACAATCAGTATTTTGCTAAAAAATTCTGCTGAGGTGAAATGATTGTGCTCCTTTTCCACAGACAGAGAGAGTTTCATCACTCTAGCTTGATTCTGATTGGAGGAATTGAGTGTGTTACAATTGCCCCCGGTCTCCCCAACATTGCTTTGAAATCGCTCCTGTAGTTAAAAAATGTAAAACCGTATTCCCATCCTGTATTTCTATCAAGGTGAAACAAATCAAATCAGTTAATTTCCAACTACAGTCCACCCTGTTGAAAAAACCGGCTTGAACCTTCTCTGTCTCCATCTCAGTCATGAAACATCTCATACAATGGTATTAACCTGGAAGTGACAAGCAACCTCGAGCAATGGAGGACAAACAGCTTTGAAATGTGCATGCTTTGAATGATCTAGGATTATGAAGCTTTTTAAAATTTACTTGCACATTGTTATGTCCCTAAATATGCAAGGTAAAATGCACAGAAATTGTTTGCAAAGCATGCTGAAGTTATTTTTACATACAACTGGAAGACGTCATATAATGTGTTATCGAACACAGTGTGTGTAACTTTGAGCTTTATTGAACAACCTACGGAAACCACCGTGTACAAACATAAGTATTGCAAAATATTTGGTGGGAAAATGGCACGTAAATAGACCGTGAGGACATGGAAATGATGACATGCTAACTTTTGACATTGGAACAGTTGGTTATAAACACCTTTACATTCGGATTGACTTGATTATTGTGCCATGGTGTCATGGTTTATATGAGTCATCAGTGGTATGCAGTGTGCAACAAGCAGAACTTATTAACTGTTCATTGAGGTGATGAGGATACTCCATGCACTTCACAGCATTGCATCTTTTAAGGAAGAACTACATTACAAACAAAAAAAGGGGGTGGGTTGACATTTATGAGGTAGGCTGGTTTCATGTGGTCTGCAAACTTTCATTCTCGCATCATGCATCCTTTTAGATTGGTGAGTTTGCCTATCTTTCTTTACATGCTCGGTTCATCAGATATTTTTTAACACCCAAAGGGGTTGTAATCTAAGTTTGCAGTAACCCTTCAGCTACGATGATTTTCTCTCACTATTGATTTAGCAAACAAGTCACGATTTGCTGTTCCATTTTCGGTTTCATTTTAATTATTTAGTAGAAACCCTGAGCATTGAATCCAGTACATGTGATCATTTTTTCTTGATTGTGATTTGGGTGTTACCCAACACAACTTTGTTCATCTGTTGACTTTCATTATGAATCATTGTGGTTATAGCATGTCTAACAACAAGATGTGACACATAGCGAGTCTTTGATTGTGTTGTTTTTGATGCTATATTTATCTTAACAGCATATAGAGACAGGAATGAACCATCGATAGACATCTTTCTCTTACCAGTCGTGGGACACGCCCTGACATGTCGACTACTACAGTTTGATGCTAATAATAGCATTATTGGGTTAACAATTAAATAATGGATGCTTTAAAGTGAAGTATAAATAAAAGATGAGTAGGATAATAGAAATACTTGGTAATATGACTGGCACCTTTCTTGAGGTCACACAGTACAGCCTTTTAGTCCTGTGTTGCACAATATGGTCAAGAAGAAACTTTCTAGGGCTGCCCTCGACTATATGTGTAACCCTGGGACACAAAACCAGTCATAAGGGTCCATTTTTTTATTTATACATCATCTGAAAGCTGAATAAAAACGTTTTCCATTGATGTGTGGAAAACAACTATCTGGAATCTGAGGGTAGAGGTCGACCGATAGTGGATTTTACCGAAACCGATAGCTAGGTTGGACCACACTGGCCGATACCGATTAATCAACCGATAGTTTTCAAAATGGATACTGAAAGAGAGCTAGTGCTTTACTATTTAAAAAAAAAAAAGCAGCAACAGTACTGAACCATACTTTGTAAATGAATAAAAATATTAATATTATTTACTATATTGATCATTAAAGTTATTTCATAATTTGCTAATGTTAAAAGAAGAAATTTTAAAATGTAAAAATATAGCCTATTAGTAGCTAATAGTGAATGTTGAAATGAAAACACTCTAACAAGGAACAATAATTCTACAGTTTTCATTAATGCTACGAATGGACTTTTATTGTTAAATGTTACCATTTAATTTCAACAGTCATGCTTAAAGATTCCATGTTTAAATATCTACACAAGGCCATAGCATTCAAATTACATACATATGGATATTGTATGTGTACTCACACACTTTACTTGCTTCTATTTTTTAACACTTGATAATTATCTAATCAAAAAAAAAAAAAAAAGTTAGTCGCGCTGCGTCTAGGAGAACTCACAGACACACCAGACGCTTTGCGTTCAAATCAAGTGGCGGTCTAAAACAATTTATTTAAATCACCAAACGGACATAAGTTTGCTTCAAGAATGAACAATGTGGCATAAATGAGTTTGAAGTTCGGTGTTTAAAAAAAACAGAGCAAGTGGAAAGAGAACGCGCGATCTATTACAGCTCTCTACATGAAGCATACCGACTTTATTAGAGCCACAGAAAGACAAACGTTTTGCTGAAAAATGCACAATACATAATTTATAGCCTAGGGTGAAGTCATTATATACATTCACAACGATTTGGGACAAATATAATGTAATTTAATAGAAAACTATGTGAATGGCGCTCTGTTCCGCGGCAGGCTTTTCTGTCGGCTGCATTTAAATGCGCATCTGGAGTTTCCCGCTCTGTGTAGCGCGCAGTGTCACGTGTCAAAATAAACAACACGTGCTGTCAGTGATTTCCGCCTCTAGAGGCCGACCCTTCTCAGCCATTCCGGCAACGGTTGCAAACCGGAAAACTATTGGCATGGATTTTTGCCGATAACCGATAGTTGTGGCAATCAACTATCGGTGCCGATTAATCGGCAAAACCGATGAATCGGTCTACCTCTATCTGAGGGTGCAAAAAAATGTAAATATTGAGAAAATCATCTTTAAAGTTGTCCAAATGAAGTTCTTAGCAATGCATATTACTAATCAAAAATTAAGTTTTGATATATTTGCGGTAGCAATTTTATCTTAACGGAACATGATCTTAATAGCGTAATGATTTTTGGCATATAAGAAAAATCGATATTTTTGTCCCATACAATGTATTTTTGATTATTGTACAAATATACCCATGCTACTTAAAGGGTTACTCCACCCCAAAATGAAAATTTTGTCATTAATCACTTACCCCCATGTCGTTCCAAACCCGTAAAAACTTTGTTCGTCTTCGGAACACAAGAAGATATTTTGGATGAAAACCAGGAGGCTTGTGACTGTCCCATTGACTGCCAAGTAAATAACACTGTCGATGCCTAGAAAAGTATGAAAGGCATCGTCAAAATAGTCCATCTGAAGCAACTTTGTACACAAAGAAAATAAAAATTACGACTTTATTCAACAATTCATCTCCTTTTGATTTGATACTTTGATAAAAAAATTAAAAAAAATTAAAAAATAAATAAATAAAAAAAAAAAAAAATATATATATATATATATATATATATATATATATATATATATATATATATGTATATATATATATATATATGTGTATGTATATGTGTGTGTGTGTATACAGTCATGGCCAAAAGTATTGGCACCCTTGGTAAATATGATCAAAGAAGGCTGTGAAAATTAATCTGCATTGTTAATCCTTTTAATCTTTTATTTAAAAAATTCACAAAAATCTAACCTTTCATTGGAGAATAAGAATTTAAAATGGGGGGGAAATTTCATTATGAAATAAATGGTTTTTCTCTAATACACATTGGCCATAATTAACGGTACCCTTTTATTCAATACTTTTTGAAACCTCCATTTGCAAGTTTAACAGCTCTAAATTTTCTCCTATAATGCCTGATGAGGTTAGAAAACACCTGACAAGAGATCAAAGACCTTTTTTTTTTTTTTTTTTTATCCAGAATCACTCCAGACCCTTTAGATTCCCAGCTCCATGTTGGTGCTGCTTCTCTTCAGTTCACCACACTCATTTACTGCAGGGTTCAGGTCAGAGGACTGGAATGGCCATAGCAGAAGCTTGGTTTTGAGCCCAGTGACCCATTTTTGTGTTGATTTTGAGGTTTGTGTTTTGGTTATTGTACGGTTGGAAGATCCAAACATGGCCCATTATAAGATTTCAAACAGAGTCAGTCACTTATTAGGGGTTCAAGCACGAAGTGTAATTCTACGAAGTGTAGTTATATCTGAGACCTACTTTTGCGAACTAGTCCTAGGTCCAATTAGCGTCTATGCTAACGTTAGCCAAATGTTATTTGAAGTATAACTCTGGAACGGAATGAGATATCTTCACCAAACTCTGTACAAATGTGTATGAGCTCAATCTTTAGTGAAATAAAAAGAAAATTGTGCAGCTCTGCCACTTGGGGGGCGCTATAAGACTGAAAAAACATTAAAACAGTGATAACTAAGCAACTGTTGGTCCGATCGACTTGAAAATTGGAATGCAGCGTCTTGGTCCAAAGGGGCATGAATGTCTATGAGGATATTGGCGTATCTCAAAAAACATGGCCGCCATCGGCCAATGAAGTTTGAGCACTTATAGGTGCTGGTCATATAATTAGAATATCATCAAAAAGTTGATTTATTTCACTAATTCCATTCAAAAAGTGAAACTTGTATATTTCAAATGTTTATTTCTTTTAATTTTGATGATTAGAGCTTACAGCTCATGAAAGTCAAAAATCAGTATCTCAAAATATTAGAATATTACTTAAGACCAATACAAAGAAAGGATTTTTAGAAATCTTGGCCAACTGAAAAGTATGAAAATGAAAAGTATGAGCATGTACAGCACTCAATACTTAGTTGGGGCTCCTTTTGCCTGAATTACTGCAGCATTGCGGCGTGGCATGGAGTCGATCAGTCTGTGGCACTGCTCAGGTGTTATGAGAGCCCAGGTTGCTTTGATAGTGGCCTTCAGCTCATCTGCATTGTTGGGTCTGGTGTCTCTCATCTTTCTCTTGACAATTCAGGTCAGGCGAGTTTGCTGGCCAATCAAGCACAGTAACACTATGGTCATTGAACCAGCTTTTGGTACCTTTGGCAGTGTGGGCAGGTGCCAAGTCCTGCTGGAAAATGAAATCAGCATCTCCATAAAGCTTGTCAGCAGAAGGAAGCATGAAGTGCTCTAAAATTTCCTGGTAGATGGCTGCGTTGACTGTGGACTTCAGAAAACACAGTGGACCAACACCAGCAGATGACATGGCAGCCCAAATCATCACTGACTGTGGAAACTTCACACTGGACTTCAAGCAACATGGATTCTGTGCCTCTCCACTCTTCCTTCAGACTCTGGGACCTTGATTTCCAAATGAAATGTAAAATTTACTTTCATCTGAAAAGAGGACTTTGGACCACTGAGCAACAGTCCAGTTCTTTTTCTCCACAGCCCAGGTAAGATGCTTCTGACGTTGTCTCTGGTTCAGAAGTGGCTTGGTAGCCCTTTTCCTGAAGACGTCTGAGCATGGTGACTCTTGATGCACTGACTCCAGCTCCTGTAAACAGCCACACCTTTCAGTAATGACCTTCTGTGACTTACCCTCTTTGTGGAGGGTGTCAATGTTCGTCTTCTGGATCATTGCTAAGTCAGCAGTCTTCCCCATTATTGTGGTTTCAAAGAACAAGAGATACCCAGAATTTATACTGTAGGGATGGTCATTTATTCAAACTCAAATGTAAATATTCTAATATTTTGAGATACTGATTTTTGACTTTCATGAGCTGTAAGCTCTAATCATCAAAATTAAAAGAAATAAACATTTGAAATATATCAGTCTGTCTGTAATGAATGAATATAATATACAAGTTTCACTTTCTGAATGGAATTAGTGAAATAAATCAACTTTTTGATGATATTCTAATTATATGACCAGCACCTGTATTAGACAAGGTTAACGGAGGTCAATCGAAACGAAACTCGGTGGGCATGTTTGACTCATGGCCCTAAAGGTCTGTAAGAATTTTGAAAGAAATCGGCCACTAGTTGGCGCTAACGAGTTTTTTTGGCTCTGTAATCACGTAGTGTTTAACATATCCACACAATATGCACATCATTTGATAGATCTCCTCATAATGAGCAACTTTGCCTCAAGAAGCATTGCTGTCAATCAAATCGTTAAATTAAAAATGTTAAAAACCTACTTTTGCGAACTAGTCCTAGGTTTTTCACCCGATTGGAACCAAACTACTGCAGTAATATTCTCTGGACTCTCTAGATCAATAATTATCGAAAAAAATGTTGAATTTCATCATTTGGTTAGCTTTAACGGGGTCATTGGGCAAAGGGGCTTGGCCAAATATACCCCAAAGCCTATAAAACCTAAACGAAAACTTGAAACTTGTTGAAAATGTGTCACATGACTCTTAATAACCATGCAAAGTTTCATGGAGATTGGACCATAGGTGGCGCTATAACAGTTAAAAAGGCCTCAAAAACACTAAATTTCTATGGAAAATGACCTCAAACTGTAGAACATGTTCATATATTCACACAAACACTATATCTTCATATCATATGATAGATCTCCTCATTCTGAGCAACTTTGCCTCTGGGACTAATGCATCAAATTGTTCATTAAATATTCACAAATATGTTAAAAACCTACTTTTGCAAACTAGTCCTAGGTTTTTCGCTCAATCTCGATCAATCCACTTCAGCGCAATTCTCTGAACTCTCTAGATCAATAATCATAAAAAAAATGTTGAATTTTGTCCTTTGGTTAGCTATAACTGGTCATTTAGAAAATGGGCGTGGCCACATTTACCCAAAAGCTTATAAAACCTAAACGAAAACTCAAAACTTTACGAAACTTGGTGAAAACATGACAGACGACTCTTAACAAGCATGCAAATTTGCATAGAGATCAGACCATAGGTGGCGTTATAACAGCTAAAAAGGTTTCCAAAACACAAGATTTCTATGATAAATGGTCTCTAATTAAGCTACAAATTGCTCAAATATTCACAAATACACTGTATCTATATATATTACGATAGAGCTTCTCATTCTGATCAACCTCTAGGATCACTGCTGTCAATCAAACTGTACTTTAAGTATTTGAGATTATTTAAAAAACATGCTTTTGTCAACTAGCCTTCAGTTTTAACACAAAATCAATCAAATCAGTGCAGTAATGTTCTCTGGACTCTCTAGGTCAATAATTATCAAAACAATGTTGAACATTTGCATTTGGACAACTATAAACTGGTCATTTTATAATATGTTATTTACATAGTGTACCCAAAGGCCTATTAATACTAAAAGAAAGCCTACAAACTGTGTAAAATGATCCATAAAATACCTATTAATACTAAAAGAAAGCCCACAAACTGTGTAAAATGATGCATAATTTCATTCTAAAGAAGCATGCAAATTTGAGAGATTGGGCAAAAAATAACACTATAATAGTTATAAAGGTTAAAAACACAGTGTTATATGAAAAGTTGCTATTTATAACCACTAGATGGCAGCGGAAGACCACTAATGGGCTTATGAAACACTTAAACAGTAGTGTTCATAGGTTTTCTTATGGAGATATTAAAAAATAACTCTTATAATATTTAAAATCACATTTAATTCAAGTTTACCATTTTGCTCATATAGATATGTCAGTTTTTACAATTTTGCCATATTATGATCACAGAGAAACCTGAAAATGGCTATATAAACTTAAAAAGAGAAGACTTGCAAAAAGTATTTTCACTTGTCATTTATTTCAAATATCTATATCTGCAACAAAATATGTGTGCATGTATGTCCGTGTATGAGTGTGTCTGTGTGTGTGTGTGTGTAAGCAAGCTTAATGATTATTAATATGATAGTTTAACCATTTCATTTCTATTTGTGTGTGTCTGTGTCTGTGTGTGTGCGTTTCTGTGAGCCTATTGTCCATTTTCAATGTGTTTCACTGTCAGCTATACATCCAGGTTGGCCTAGACCCTAAAAGCATACCACCTTAGGCCTGAAAATGCTTGAACCCCGGTGATCGCTGCTTGCAGCTATATTTGATTTTTTTATCTGTTGGTATTTGATAGAATCAGGGTTTAAATTGGGCCGGGGCCGTCCGGGGCTAAGCCCCAGCACATAGACTCCAGGGCTCAACATTAACACTTCATTAATGCCAGACAAGTAACATGATTAAAACACCAAAAATAACTATGTAAACACCAAAACGCAAGTATTATTCTGATTTTATTACATTTAGAGTAAGTGGCAAATAGTGGATAGCTACTGTCAGGGCCGGATTATCCATAGACAAGATTGGGCGAGTGCCCTGGGGCACCAGCCAATAAGGGTGCACCAAGTGATTAAGATAATGACTAGACCTTAAAAATATTTTTCACGTTTTGTAAATATATTATTTTGCTGGAAGAGATGCAGATACACACTAAATGAACAGTTAATGATACAATATATACATAAAGAATTGCGATTGGGTCAGGTCACAGCTTTGCCCCCTCCCCCCTGTCAGAGTGGATATAGGCAGAATCGCGGTTGTGCGAAACGTAAATTAAAACAAGAGAAAATATCATGACACATAGCCAGGGCTCTACACTGCGGGCCTGGCTACTGTATATAATGCATCTATTGACGGTCTAAGGCAAGGTTCACGCAGCCTTTCCAGGAGAACTGAAAACGCGCAACACTAAGAAACTCAGCATACTGAGGTAAAAATTCAAAATGGAAAGTTTTTATATTTAAAATAGAGTTAGTAAGGCAACATCACTCAACGTTTTCACCATTACGACTGTTTAATAGTTCTATAAACAGTTCAATGAGCAAATACAATAATATTAGGTCACTTACATTTTTGGCGGAACCACAGCGCATCTCACACAGCAACCATCCAATTCAATGCTGAACGAATCTGTTGAGTCAAAGTTTCATTAGCTCATGCATTAACATCATAGACTGTATAAAAACATTAACATCTGATTAATCTGCTGTTTGAACGAATCATTTGAATGAACGATTCAATGACCCACTCATTAAACACTCACTACTGGCACCTACTGGCGTTTAATTTCGTTGAAAAGTATAATTTCCACCATCATTTCTTGTTTGTATATTCAATTGTTTTTTTAAAAGAATCTCATAATTTAATGTAGTTGTATTTTTCAGTGTAAATGATTTAATATGGTAACGGATAATAACAATCACATTATTATAATTGAATTTATAGATCAAATGTAAGAATTTTGAAATGAATTTATAATGAGATTAGTGGGAAAATGCCCTCTATAAAGGTAAAAAATAAATGCCCCTGGATAAAATATAAAAAAACATGCAGATTTATAGCCTATGTCACAGCTGATAGAAAACCGAAGAGAATATTGCATTACAATAAATCATATTTGCAAAAAAACAAAACACACACACATAATACATATATATTTCCATTGTCCTCATTTGTAAGTCTCTTTGGATAAAAGTGTCTGCTAAATTACTAAATGTAAATGTATATGTATGTATATGTATATATGTATATGTATATATATAAGCTCGATACCATAGAGCCGCCCCCACATAACAAATCCCAATTTAACCCCTGGATAGAATCCATGATGCCATGTGTCTAAACAAGATGTCCAGGACCTCCAGCAGAAATATAGGCCCACAACATCAAAAATACAGCAGTATATTTCATTGTACACATGGGGTACTTTTTTATCCCTGTGTTCACCAAACCCATCTTGAGTGTTTGCTGCTAAAAAGCTCATTTTTTAGTTTCATCTGACAATAGAAGCCAGTCCCATTGGAAGTTCCAGTTGTGTCTGACAACTGAATATGCTGGAGTTTGTTTTTGGATGAGCTAGAAGAATTTTTCTTGAAACCCTCCCAAACAACATGTGGTGATGTAGGGGCTGTTTGACTTTTTTTTTTTTTTTTTTCTTCGGGGTTTTCTGACCCCGAGACTCAACTATTTTCAGCAATTCTCCAGCTGTGGTCCTTGGAGAGTCTTTAGCCACTCGAACTCTCCTTCTCACCGTGCATTAGGACGACATAGACACACGTCCTCTTCCAGGCAGTTTCGTAACATTTTATGTTGATTGGAAATTCTTAATTATTGCCCTGATGGTGGAAATGGGAATTTTCACTGCTCTAGCTCTTTTCTTGAAGCCACTTCACTAATTTGTGAAGCTCAATTATCTTTTGCTGCACATCAGAACTATATTCTTTGGTTTTTCTCATTGTGATGAACGATTAAGGGAATTTGGCCTTTGTTTTCCCTCCTGTTTATGTTTCTGTGAAACAGGAAGCCATGGCTGGATAATTTCATGTTCATAATCACCCTGGTGTGCTCAAAATTGTAAATATGAATGGGAATATACTTCAGAGATATTTTACTTATAAGAATTTCTAGGGGTACCAATAATTGTGTCCAACGTGTATTTGAGAAAAACATTAATTTCATAATGAGATTTTCCCCTATTTTCAGTTGTTTTAGTTCAATGAAAGGTTAGATTTTTGTGAATTATTATTTTTTTTTAATTAAAAAAAATAAAATGTAATTAAAAGATCAAAAGGATTAAAGGTGCTGTATGTAGGATTTTGACTCTACTAAAGCATAAAAATACCATAATATGTTTGCAGATATTTAAGAAACATGCTAAGTTAACATACTTGTTTATCTGAAAAACAATGCTACAGACAGTTATTCTCCTTTGAAAATGTGTATTCCAGCCCGGAATGTATGGGTGCGTCCGAAATCGCATACTTCCCTACTATATAGTATGCAAAAAACAGTATGCGAGGCGAGTAGTATGTCCGAATTCATAGTATTCGGAAAATAGTAGGCGAGAATACCCGGATGACCTACTACTTCCTTCCGAATTCTGTAGTAGGCATATGATGGACACTTTACTATCCCATGAGGCCCCATATTCAAAAAAAATGCCGGAAAGCCGCGACGCGGCTGTCTTCAAGTGTAAAGTACCTCAGGGAAAAACATTGTTGATGTTCATTGTTCATTGTGGTTAGGGCTGCACGATTTGGATAAAAAATCGAATTGCGATTTTTCTGATCAAAATTGCGATTTGTGATTTAAAATGTGATTTATTACTATTTCATAAAAGAGCTAAAGGTTTGTTGTGGTGGTTTTAACAGCACCAAAGAAAGACCCAGCATAATCACAATCTATGCTACTGTTTATTTAAAACCTCTTAAACATTGTGTCCATTTTTAATTTTTTATTTTTTTTATAAAGTTGTCAGGATGCAAACATCTGTCATGACATTAAGAACTACAGTATCTTAATTAAAGTTAAATTAACAATCATATATAAAATCTTAAACTTTTAAGAACCCAAACACACTGTACTTTCGGCAGGTTTTACGCCCTTTTCACACATGCTCCGTTTGCAGTGCGTATTTTTTTCCGCGCCCATGTTAACGGATTAAAGGGTTCTCAGTGCATGCGGTTGCGGTCCGGCAGTGCTTTCCTGGAGCGGTGCGTCTGCGTTCTCCGTTATGGGAACTCCTTCCCTTCAACCTTTCCTGAAGTCCTATTGGCTCACGCCAGTCAAATGACTGGCCAATTGTCGCGAAGCATGCAACCGTATGCAAATACTGACGAGCTCGAGAGGCAGTATAAAATGCGGTGCCCGCGACAATTACGTCAGAATCTTCTACTTCACCTGTTGAATTCATCATGGCTACAGTTTGCAAGATCTACGCGGGACCAATTGAACCGCCGGATCAACACGATCACTGCGTCGCCTGCCTGGGCCTGGCCCACGCCGAGGCGGCGCTGGTCGAGTCCGACTGCGGACATTGCGCGGACCTGCCGGCCCGCGTGCTCCGGACCCGCCGCGATATGATTCGCGGCCTATTCGGGGTGAGGTCGTCTTGCCGCTCCGCCAAACCCAACGGTCGCCCCATTCCCCAGTATCCTTCCCCGAGGACTGCTTCCGCCCTCCTTCCAACATTGGGGAGTTTGTGTCCTTTGGCCAGGAGGAGGGGGATGACACTATGTCCATTTCGGCCTCGGAGAGGGAGGATTGGGCGGGATCGGAGCCCGATCAGACAGACAGCTCGGGATCCCCAGACCTCCAAGAGGAGCTCATGAGGGTTCTGTCAAGGGCTGTCCAGGAGTTGGAGCTTACCTGGAGTCCTCCAGAGGAGCCTGCCAGGAGTAAGCTCGACTCCTGGTATTTCAGGTCCACACGGAAAGCTGACTCGAGGGCGTCGGTCCCCTTCTTTCCAGACGTGCACGAGCAGCTGGTGAAAACGTGGTCTGCGCCCCAATCGGCGCACGTCCACTCTGCCACACAGGCCATCTTTTCCCACGTGGATGGGGCGGAGGCCCACGGTACGCGCGCCTCCCCTGTCGAAGAGACTGTCGCTGCGCACCTTTGCCCTGCAGCAGCCAAGACCCTAGGCTCCGACATAAGCCTTCCCTCGAAGCCATGCAGGACCACCGTCCACCTCGCTAATAAAGCGTATGCCTCTGATGGCGAGGCAGCTTCCGCGCTGCACGCCATGGCGGTGCTGCAGGTTTTCAGGCGGCTCCTGCAGGCGGCGGAGGGCGGAGTTCTCACTGCGGAGGCTGTGAAGGATCTGCGTGCGGCGACGGACTTCGCACTGATGGCGACGAAGCGAGCGGCCCAGGCCGTGGGTAAGGCCATGGGTTTTATGGTCGTCCTTCAGAGGCACTTATGGCTAACCCTGGCTGATCTTAAGGATGCTGATCGTAAGGTGCTGCTGAACGCTCCTGTGACTCCCTCCGGCCTCTTTGGTGACGCCGTGGAGTCCATTATTGAGCGCTTCGCGGAGGCTCAAAAGCGCGCCAAAGCCATGAGTCACGCCATGCCAAGGCGCTTTCCAGCAGCAGACGGCGCGATCCAGGTCCTCGCCGGCACCTGGCTTTTCCCAACGAAGGGATAACCCCAGGCCAGCGACCGCTGGGTGACTGCTACTGCTCGCCAGGAGCCGGACGTCCGGAGGAAGGCGTGGGGTCCCGGGAGGAAGCGCCAGGGCCAGCGGAGGAGCCCGCGGCGTGACTCTCGCCCGCCGCGGTTGCTAAGCCGTCGTCCTGATGGTCTGAAGAGGAGGAGAGTGCGCGAGCGGCCCAGCTCCCAAGCGCCAAAAGTTCATGTGTTCGAATGTTTTTGTGTTGGATGTTCATTCAATAAAAATGCATACATTCTCACAAAAAGAGCTCTTTCCTCCTCACTCAGTCAATGCGGCACCGCTTGCCCTGCCTCAGAGCAGTGCAGAGCCGCCACCCACACAGGTTATAGTCGCGCATCACTCGCCGGCGCAGCCATCGACCAAGCTGCTAAAGCCGTTATCCCAGTTCCTGAACGCGTGGGAAATTATTCCGGGGATCTCGCGCTGGCTACTCGGTGTGATAAAGCGTGGGTATACCCTTCAATTCAGACGCAGACCACCCCGTTTCAACGGCGTGGTGCGGTCTCTAACATTGCCTCGAAACGCCCTGGTTCTGAGACAAGAGGTATGCAATCTGCTCGAAAAAGCGATAGAGAAAGTCCCTCCGTGCGGGTTTTACAGCCGCTATTTCGTGGTACCCAAAAGAGACGGGGGGCTCCGCCCGATTCTAGATCTCAGACCCATCAACAGGGCGCTTTGCAAGCGTCCGTTCAGGATGATAACGCTGAAACAGATCCTGGCGCACCGCCTGGGACTGGTTTGCGTCCGTGGATTTAAAGGACGCGTACTTTCACATTCAGATAGCACCGCATCACAGACGTTTTCTGAGGTTTGCTTTCGAGGGCACAGCGTACCAATACGCTGTTCTCCCGTTTGGGCTGGCTTTGGCCCCACGCACTTTTTCGAAGTGCATGGATGCAGCACTTTCCCCTCAGAGCGAGCAGGATGCGCGTTCTCAACTATCTGGACGATTGGCTGATTCTAGCTCAGTCCCGGGACACGCTAACCAGCCATATAGAGGTGCTGCTTCGTCACTTGGAGTCCCTAGGGCTGTGTGTCAACATGCAGAAGAGCTCGCCCCGAACCAGTCTATAACATATCTGGGAGTGTGCTTCGACTCGGTGGAGATGCGAGCCCGCCTCTCAGGAGCGCCGCGGCCATTTTGTCTTACCTGCGCCATTTCAGACTAGGCAGCTCTGTTCTCTTGAAAGATTTTCCAGAGGCTGCTGGGACTCATGGCATCCGCTTCAGCGGTATGTCATCTGGGCTTACTACACATGCGCCCGCTGCAGTTATGGCTGAAATCTCGAGTCCCGTGGACGGCGTGGACTTCGGGCCGTCTGAGCATCACGGTCTCCCGCGGCTGCATCGAAGCTCTGAGGCAGTGGCGCAACCCAGATCTCTTCAGCCGGGGTTCCCCTGGGATTGGTGACGTCGCGTTGTGGTCACGACGGACGATCGACTCGCGGCTGGGGAGCAGTGTGCGAGCCGTATGCCGGCTTCGGGGCTGTGGTCAGAACCTCTGAGCCGGTGGCACATAAACCGCTTGGAGCTGGAAGCTGTGTTCTTAGCTCTAAAGGATTTTCGGCCGCAGCTGGAACAGCGGCATGTACTGATTCGCACCGACAACATGTCCGTGGTCTCGCATAAATCACCAAGGAGGCGTTCGCCCAGGGCTTTGTACAAGCAGGCAGCGAGTCTCCTGCTATGGGCGGACCGACACTTTCTATCCATCAGAGCAGTGCACATCCCCGGTCTCCTAAACCGCGGGGCGGACATGCTTTCGAGGAAGGGGATTCCCCAAGGAGAGTGGAGGTTGCACCCCGAGTCGGTTCGGATGATTTGGACTCGCTACGGGAGAGCGGAGGTGGATCTGTTCGCCACGAGCGAGAATGCGCACTGCCTGCTGTTCTTCTCCCTGTCTCACTCTCCGCTGAAGGGGGACGCTCTGACATCGCACTGGCCGGCAGCCAGGCTGTATGCGTTTCCTCCGATCAAGATATTGCCACTGGTGCTATGCAAGATCAGGGAGGAGGGGGCTTCGATGATACTGCCGCCCAAACTGGCCGAACCAGCCTTGGTTTCCGGACCTGACAGAGCTGCTGGTGGCGCTGCCCTGGCCGATCCCCATCAGGAAGGACCTGCTATCTCAGGTGAGCGGCTCGGTGTGGCACCCGAACCCGGAGTTGTGGAGCCTTCATGTGTGGCTGCTTCGGGGATATCAGAGGAGCTGAGCGCCCTGCATTCTCGTGTGCTCGACACGCTCACGGAGGCGCGGGCACCCTCTATGAGGCGTTGTATGCTCTGAAATGGGGAGTGTTTGTGAAATGGTGCAGTCATGCTCATATCGACCCGGCTACTTGCTCTGTGTCGGATGTTCTGAGGTTTCTACAGTACAGACTGGATAGTGGATCTCTACCATCAACACTGAAGGTCTATGTGGCAGCGATTGCCTCGTTTCGTTCCCCGCTGGGCGGGCAATCGATCGGGAGGCACGCGCTGGTGGTGAGTTTTTTAAGGGAGCGAGGAGATTGCATCCTCCGCGTCCGCCTTCACTCCCGCCTTGGGACTTAGAGGTGGTGTTAAGAGCTCTTTCACAGCCACCATTCGAACCTTTGGCATCCGTTGATTTGAAGGAGCTATCTCTCAAAACTGCACTTCTTCTTGCCTCGCCCGCTAAGCGCATAGGGGATTTACACGCGTTTTCTGTGAGCAGCGACTGTATTCGCTTCGGACCCGGTGACTGCAGCGTCACTCTCCGGCCGAGACTGGGCTACGTGCCTGAATCATTATCTACCCCCTTCAGAGCGCAGACTGTTTCGTTGTCTGCCCTGTCTTCTGAGTCATCGACCTTGTGTGATGCGGACGCTCAGACTTCGGTGTGCCCCGTCAGGGCTTTGAGGATTTACATCGACCGTTCGGCCAGCTTTCGGCAATCTGACCAGCTTTTCGTGTGCTACGGTGGTTGCGCGAAGGGCCGGGCTGTTTCAAAACAGAGGCTTTCCCACTGGATTGTGGACGCTATCACGGCTGCTTATACGAGCCGAGGTTTGGAATGCCCTCTGCACATTAGGGCCCACTCAACAAGGGCTATCGCCTCCTCCTGGGCATGGTCGAGAGGTATGTCTATTCAGGATATATGCTTTGCTGCCGGCTGGTCTTCTCAAAATACCTTCGCCAGGTTTTACAAGCTGGACGTTCAGTCCTTAGCCTCCCAAGTGTTGTCGGTGAGTGACTGATTTATGTTTGCTACCGCTATTGTGGGACATGTGTGTTGCTGCCTCGCACAGTAATTACTCTGCGCAGCCTTGCTATTGTTGTTGTTGTCTGCCCTGTACTCAGTGCAGCTCCAGTTATTCGTGTCTATTCACTAGTGCTACCATGATCATGTTATGCTTCTGCTGCTTAACACAGCTATCGCTGTGCAGCCCTTACAATACTATTGTTGCGTCTGTTCTGCCCTGTTCGCAGCACAGCCTGCAATATTATCGACCAGATATGCAAATTTCGTATACCTGGGGTGTAGACGCTCATTGGCTTACCTCCACCTATCAGCTGCGAGCCCGCCTAACAAGCGTCGCTATTGGTGGGAATTATGTGTGTGTGTATTCTCTCTTCGCTGAGTGTGTAACTTGTACAGGCTGCTCGTAGCCTCTCTCACGGCGGGATTGAATATCGTTCCCATAACGGAGAAATTCTCCGTGATGTCTCGTGAAAGCTCGAGAGGGAACGTCTCCGGTTACTGTCGTAACCTCGGTTCCCTGAGAGCGAGAACGAGACATCACGGTGTTCGCCGTGCTCGCTGCTCGACCAGCTAAGCGGCGTTCAGTATCCGATTCTGACGTAATTGTCGCGGGCACCGCATTTTATACTGCCTCTCGAGCTCGTCAGTATTTGCATACGGTTGCATGCTTCGCGACAATTGGCCAGTCATTTGACTGGCGTGAGCCAATAGGACTTCAGGAAAGGTTGAAGGGAAGGAGTTCCCATAACGGAGAAATTCTCCATGATGTCTCGTTCTCGCTCTCAGGGAACCGAGGTTACGACAGTAACCGGAGACGTTCATCCGCTAGGTGTCTTGAGGCATCAATGTGGCAATATTTGTTTTTAATTCATTATAAAGAATTCCAAGCATCACAAAACTGCTCGTCCCCACAGCCATGTACACTGTACAGAAGGAAAGTGCTGTATTTTGAGGTCAAAAACAGGTTTTTCTTCCATTTTAAAATAAAATAATGTATACATAACTATCAAATAAATGACATAAAAAAACAAAATGCCACATAAATAGATATAATAGAATAGAATAAATAGAATAATAAATATTATAGAAAAAATATAAAATATTATATTCAGTTATATATTCAATTATAATATATATTATATTAAAAAGAAAATATTATATAATAATATTTAAAAATATTATAAAAAAGATAAAAATCATTAAGCTGTCATTTATGTGTATTCGTGAAGTCAAAAACAATCTAATAATGTGGTTTAAATGTAAAAAAAAAAAAAAAAGAAATACATTTTAAGACATCTTGCTATACCAGGCTATTCGAACCAAATGTATTTACTCAGTATTAGGATATGACTACTTGTTTTTTATTACAGCCCGTGATAATTAATACATTACAAAACATTGTAAAAATTAGGCTAAAAGAAAGTCATCCCACTTTCCGCGCCTTCTTTTTGAATGTGATTTTTCTCCAATGAGGGACGGAACATATGGCAAATTACGCTACAGCACTTATATTATTGCACTTATATTATTACGCTACAGCACTTATATTATTGTTGGCTATTAACTGCGAGCAGACAGAGTGTCAATCAATGCATTGGAGAATACAGGCGAACATAAATTAAAAAAAACTAAGTTGCTTATCAGATTTCCCTAACAAGCGACCATATTTTTAAAAATAAGGCCAAAAAACCGCAACCCGCGACCAGGAATTTTTCCCCGCGACTTTACAAAAAAAGAAGCCCAAAGTCGCGTATAATACGCGGACTTGGCAACTGTGGTGTCAATCCTACATACAGCACCTTTAATAATGCAGGTTTATTTTCAGAGCCGTCTTTGATCATATTTACCAAGGGTGCCAATACTTTTGGCCATGACTATATATATATATATATATATATATATATATATATATATACACACATTATACATATATGTATGTATAATGTGTGTGTGTGTGTATATATATATATATATATATATATATATATATATATATATATATATATATATATATATATATATATATATATATATATATATTAGTGGTGGGCATAGATTAATTTTTTTAATCTAGATTAAAATGGCTCATTTGAATTCTGTCAAGTAGATCAGAATAAGTTCACTACTAGTAGTAAACAACTAGCAGTCATCAAGAAGCAAACATAATATGGTGGTAATTCGTGGTGTCGTGGTAATTAATAGGCTAATTAATTAACTTAAATTATGTAATTTAAAATTACATAAGGTAGCCTACCTAAAGGCTTTTATGCGTTTTCCGACATAAAAATAAAGGGATTTAATATTGATAATAACATTGAAGACATTGTATGATTATTCCTTAAAGATAAGGTTTTAATAGTTTTAGTAGTAGTAGTCTATTACGTTCTGCCCAATGTCTTCAAGTGAAACCGAACTTTTATTTTGACGGGTTGCCTTGAATACCTTTACATTTCTGTGTATATGATATGAGGATAGTTTTTCTCAAATGAAACGCTCGAATGCTCATGAAGTAACTCTCAGAGCAGTTCTGGAGATGTTGTTCATGTATTTATGTCCTCATTTAGTGAGATGACAGACGTTAATATCACTTCAAGAGTCGCGTGCTTCTGTATGAGTAAACAAACCCGCGCGTCTGCGCCATACATTAACACAGAGACACGCAGAAGTCATATTTAAATAGACGTTTTGCGGCTTAATATTTACAAATAGGAGTGGGAGTGTGCTCACTTGTGTGTGCGCCACGTTTGTTTGTGTGTGTGTGTGTGTGCGCGAACCGGGGCGGAACTCCGCTGTGCGCGCGATACAGAGAGCGCTACCATGTAAAGTAGAGACATAAATGACACGCCGTCGTGTAAATAAGATAAATAACATAAGGCTATTTAGTTTGTTTAATAAAAGAACAAGGTATACACCTGTTCTATAGGGAAGGTAACATTGAATGATTCTTTTGTGGTCTGGCGCTATAGAGAAAATAAAATTAAATAAAATCAACTTGACCTTCAAGGGGGGCGGGGGGTGCCGTTGGGGGGGCGGGCTGCCCCCCTAAAATAATGGTAGGGGAAACACTGAGATTTCCATTGGGAAGCGTCTTAAAAATAAATTTTCCCTGAAGCAAACCCGGCGGCTTCATAGCTGCATCAGTTAGCACGCATACACACAGGTTCGAAGACTCGTTCTCGCCCCCTACAGTGCAATTCGGCTAGGTATACATCCGCGCTAAACTATCAAGGTGAAAGTCATCATAGCTTGCGTAGTATAGACCCAGCTCCCAACCCAACTTTGAGAATAGATTATCGGCGATATTTTTTTTATCGCCCGATAAGAGTCTCACGTTAACGCAGCACGTTAACGCCGATAACGGCCCACCACTAATATATATATATATATATATATATATATATATATATATATATATATATACATACAGTGAGGAAAATAAGTATTTGAACACCCTGCTATTTTGCAAGTTCTCCCACTTAGAAATCATGGAGGGGTCTGAAATTGTCATCGTAGGTGCATGTCCACTGTAAGAGACATAATCTAAAAAAAAAATCCAGAAATCACAATGTATGACTTTTCAACTATTTATTTGTATGATACAGCTGCAAATAAGTATTTGAACACCTGTCTATCAGCTAGACCCTCAAAGACCTGTTAGTCTGCCTTTAAAATGTCCACCTCCACTCCATTTATTATCCTAAATTAGATGCACCTGTTTGAGGTCGTTAGCTGCATAAAGACACCTGTCCACCCCATACAATCAGTAAGAATCCAACTACTAACATGGCCAAGACCAAAGAGCTGTCCAAAGACACTAGAGACAAAATTGTACACCTCCACAAGGCTGGAAAGGGCTACGGGGAAATTGCCAAGCAGCTTGGTGAAAAAAGGTCCACTGTTGGAGCAATCATTAGAAAATTATGGAAGCCCGTTTCCGCCACTGAATAAAAAAATAAAAAAGGTTATTGCGACTTTTTATCTCAGAATTCTGACTTTTTTTCTCAGAATTCTGAGATATAAACTCGCAATTCTGAGATATAAACTCGCAATTCTGAGATATAAACTCGCAATTCTGAGATATAAAGTCGCAATTCTAAAATATAAACTCGCAATTCTGACTTTTTTTCTCAGAATTCTGAGATATAAACTCGCAATTCTGACTTTTTTTCTCGCAATTGCGAGTTTATATCTCACAACTCTGATTTTCTCGCACAATGAACTCCGTGTAAGGCTTTGCAGTGCTTTGTTCAATTTGCACTATCAAAATGAACTAGATGAATGCTGCGTCCGAATATGATTTTTGAACAAACATACAAATGACTATTCTCCATTTCTGTGTTTTGCGCTCGCGCTTGGACAGTACCATTACCGCCGGGCAGGGTGCGGGAGGGGGGACGGCGCCGTCGGCGCGCACAGCTTTCAGACACAATATTCTTCATTTCTTTATATTTCTGAGTTTGAGGCAGCTTCTATCGCGTTATTTGAACAACAGCTGTCAAGTAAAGAGCGTATTATTGTAACATGAGAGTGAATATATGAATGCACGCAGGTGGATTTCCTTCACTCTCTTGCTCTAGCATTATCTTATCTTATAAGATTCTGAAATCTTATAATAATATCTTATAAGATAATGCTAGAGCAAGAACATAGAGATGAAAGCGCGTTTTATGCGAGAGTGAAGGAAATCCACCTGCGTGCATTCATATATTCACTCTCATGTTACAATAATACGCTCTTTACTTGACAGCTGTTGTTCAAATAACGCGATAGAAGCTGCCTCAAACTCAGAAATATTATTACATTATTCTATAATGTAATAATAATATAATAATAATATTATATATTATTACAGAATTCTGAGAAAAAAAGTCAGAATTGCGAGTTTATATCTCAGAATTGCGACTTTATCTCAGAATTCTGAGAAAAAAAGTCAGAATTGCGAGTTTATATCTCAGAATTGCGACTTTATATCTCAGAATTCTGAGAAAAAATGTCAGAATTGCGAGTTTATGTCTCAGAATTGCGACTTTATATCTCAGAATTCTGAGAAAAAATGTCAGAATTGCGACTTTATATCTCAGAATTCTGAGAAAAAAAGTCAGAATTGCGAGTTTATATCTCACAATTCTGAGATAAAAAGTCGCAATAACCTTTTTTATTTTTTTATTCAGTGGCGGAAACGGGCTTCCATAGAAAATGGAAGAAGCTAAACATGACTGTCAATCTCCCTCGGACTGGGGCTGCATGCAAGATCTCACCTCGTGGGGTCTCAATGATCCTAAGAAAGGTGAGAAATCAGCCCAGAACTACACGGGAGGAGCTGGTCAATGACCTGAAAAGAGCTGGGACCACCGTTTCCAAGGTTACTGTTGGTAATACACTAAGACGTCATGGTTTGAAATCATGCATGGCACGGAAGGTTCCCCTGCTTAAACCAGCACATGTCCAGGCCCGACTTAAGTTTGCCAATGACCATTTGGATGATCCAGAGGAGTCATGGGAGAAAGTCATGTGGTCAGATGAGACCAAAATAGAACTTTTGGTCATAATTCCACTAAACGTGTTTGGAGGAAGAAGAATGATGAGTACCATCCCAAGAACACCATCCCTACTGTGAAGCATGGGGTGGTAGCATCATGCTTTGGGGTGTTTTTCTGCACATGGGACAGGGCGACTGCACTGTATTAAGGAGAGGATGACCGGGGCCATGTATTGCAAGATTTTGGGGAACAACCTCCTTCCCTCAGTTAGAGCATTGAAGATGGGTCGAGGCTGGGTCTTCCAACATGACAATGACCAAGCACACAGCCAGGATAACCAAGGAGTGGCTCTGTAAGAAGCATATCAAGGTTCTGGCGTGGCCTAGCCAGTCTCCAGACCTAAACCCAATAGAGAATCTTTGGAGGGAGCTCAAACTCCGTGTTTCTCAGCGACAGGCCAGAAACCTGACTGATCTAAAGAAGATCTGTGTGGAGGTGGGCCAAAATCCCTCCTGCAGTGTGTGCAAACCTGGTGAAAAAATACAGGAAACGTTTGACCTCTGTAATTGCAAACAAAGGCTACTGTACCAAATATTAACATTGATTTTCTCAGGTGTTCAAATACTTATTTGCAGCTGTATCATACAAATAAATAGTTAAAAATCATACATTGTGATTTCTGGATTTTTTTTTAGATTATGTCTCTTACAGTGGACATGCACCTCGATGACAATTTCAGACCCCTCCATGATTTCTAAGTGGGAGAACTTGCAAAATAGCAGGGTGTTCAAATACTTATTTTCCTCACTGTATATATATATATATATATATATATATATATTAGTGGTGGGCCGTTATCGGCGTTAACGTGCTGCGTTAACGTGAGACTCTTATCGGGCGATAAAAAAAATATCGCCGTTAATCTATTCTCAAAGTTGGGTTGGGAGCTGGGTCTATACTACGCAAGCTATGAAGACTTTCACCTCGATATTTTAGCGCGGATGTATACCTAGCCGAATTGCACTGTAGGGGGCGAGAACGAGTCTTCGAACCTGTGTGTATATGTGCTAACATGGATGCAGCTATAAAGCCGCCGGGTTTGCTTCAGGGAAAATTTATTTTTAAGAAGCTTCCCAATGGAAATCGGCAAGTCATTTCTGTCTCTAGGCCGCATTTACACTGCATGGTTCAAGTGACCCAATTCCGATTTTTTCCTCCCATGTGGCACAGATCGAATATGGCCCACGACCGTGTAAGCAGGAAAAAATCACATGGATTCCGATATTCTCCGATCGGTTTCAGGCCTCATTCATATGTGGAAATAAATCAGATTTGAATCGGATCCGTGCATTTGCGTCTGCCGTGTAAGCGGTCAGATCGGATATTCCCCTGTAAACGCGACTCCTACGTCATTGAAAAGTGAGGTTTTTGAAACATTTCGCGGTACAGACATACCTGTAAAAAATGAAACATCTCTAGTTGAGTAGCAGAGTATTAATTTCATTCGTTTGTGTTAAATAAAAGGCGATTTGACGCTGAAATGTGTTGCTTTTGAAATCACGCTGAGTGGTCGTTCCTGCTGTTGTCAGTGACGGCGGCTCGTGCTCAGACGAGCGCTTCAGTCCCGTTCGTTCCACTGAAACCACAAAATAAAATGCACACAAACATGTCCCTGCCTTTGATATACAGTCACTGATGAACACATTTAGTTTTAATTACTAAAAAAACACAGACGATGTGACATGCTTAATATCTACCACCTGAGTATTATTCCACTCGCAAGCTTTCAGCGGAGCTGCGTACATCACGGTCCTGAAGAATTTGTACTAGGATATATAATTATTTTGATGTATAGATGTAACTATTGCATTAAAAACGTTTCTATATGAATTCCATGTCAATAAATTAAACTTAATGTACTATTCAAATTGATTTGTGATGTCATATATGCTATTTTTGGCTTGTTTCACCAAGTGCAGTGTAAAAGGCACACATCGGATACGGGTCACTTTTAAAAGAAATTTAAGCACGCCGTCCAAAAAATCGGATATAGTCACAAAATCGGAATTGGTCATCAAGACCTGCAGTGTAAATGCAGCCTAAGTTACATGGTCGCGCTCTCTGTATCGCGTTCCGCCCCGGTTCGCACACACACACACAAACAAACAAACGTAAGCGCACACACAAGTGAGCACACTCCCACTCCTATTTGTAAATATTAAGCCGCAAAACGTCTATTTAAATATGACTTCTGTGTGTCTCTGTGTTAATGTATGGCGCAGACGCGCGGGTTTGTTCACTACTCATACAGAAGCGCGTGACGCTTGCGGCGATATTAACGTCTGTCGTCTCACTATGAACAACATCTCCAGAACTGCTCTGAGAGTCACTTCATTAGCATTCGAGCGTTTCATTTGAGAAAAACTATCCTCACGGCAACCCGTCAAAATAAAAGTTCGCTTTCACTTGAAGACATTGGGCAGAACGTAATAGGCTACTACTACTAAAACTATTAAAACCTTATCTTTAAGGAATAATCATACAATGTCTTCAATATTATTATCAATATTAAATTCTTGATGACTGCTAGTTGTTTACTACTAGTAGTAAACTTATTCTGATCTAGTTGGCAGAATTCAAATGAGCCATTTTAATCTAGATTAATCTAGATTAATTCCAAGATTACAGTGAGATTAATCTAGATTAAAAAAAATAATCTATGCCCACCACTAATATATATATATATATATATATATATATATATATATATATATATGTATATATATATGTGTGTGTGTGTGTGTGTATATTTGTTGATTAAAAACACCCTTTATTTATTAAATTATTTATTAAACGTTTTACACAGCAGCAGAATACGGTTGTCAGTCCTGTATTAACACGGCTACGTTCACACACATTTCGGTTATTTACAATCATAGACTATAGAGACTTTGACAGTATTATAAACACAAACTGTAAGCTGCTGTGTGAACAAGACATTTCGAGACTCACACCTGTAAAGTAAATGCGGTTGTCAATCCCAAAAACTGACAGTGTGAACGTAGCCTATTTATTCCTTATACTTTTGTTGTTGTCTCATCTTTTAAAACACTTATTTTACCTCACACAGTTTAATCTGACCCCATTTTAAATTAAGTAATTCAGCCGATAAAGCCGATCGTTACAATATAATTATACATAATTTACTATGGCAAGTATGTGTAATATGTAACAGGGACACTGTAAAATAAAGTGTTGCCAAATCTCTTGTAACATTTATAAATGCCTTGACTGTCACTTTTGATTAATTTAATGCATTTTTGCTGAATAAACACATATTTATCTTTATAAATATCCTATAAATGTATAGGAATTAAGCATCAATAGACATCTTTCTCTTGCTACCAGTTGTGTGACATGTCCTGGCATTCCCACTACTACAGTATATGTATTTACCAAATCTTTTGTAATAATATAAATGTCTTTGTTTCCACTTTTGAGCAATTAAATGCAATTTTGCTAAAGTAAAGTATTAATTTCTTTCCTCAAAAAAAATAAATAAAATAAATAAAAATAAAGTATCAAGAAGATCTTGTTTGTTTGTGTTTAATGTGTGTTTTATATCTATTTACAGATTCTGTTTTTTTGCCTGCACCTTTGCTGTGATGTATTACAAAATGGTAATTCCTTTTACATTTTTTAAACATATTGGCCTATGTACAGTGGCGTACCATGGGGTTTCAGTCAGGGCCTTCAGTAAGCAACGGTAAACAACATGCACACATCTTACACATCTAATATAATGCACATACTATGCCGCACACAGGCTCTCAACAACAATGATGGCTGATCAATAATTTCAACAGTAGGGGTCACTGTGCACAATCACGTCACTCTAAAATTACGACGCGTCCAAAGCAGCAAAACTGTAATGCTCGTAACAAATCAGATGTGACGTCTTTCAACAAAAGGGTAGCCATATCTGTAGTGCTGGCCTCAGACTTTATGTATGATATTCCAGTTCAACCTCAACTAAACTAATCATAGGCAATTTTGTGGACATTACATGAATGAAAATGATACCTAAATTATCAATAAAAACATTTTTCACACAATTACATTTTTTATAGGGCCAGCAGAGAAGGCCCTGCTGCCCCTGAAGGTCCACCACTGCCTATTTAACTGTCATAAATAACACATTAAGTTATTTGGCCATTTTGTTCATTTTGTTTTATGTCTAAAAAAACCCAAGACAATTTGTGTTTCACTGCAGCTTAGAAAAAAATAAAAATTCACTGGGGCAATACCTCTTCATAAGGTACTATTATGTACTTTTAAAATACTAATATATATATATATATATATATATATATATATATATAAAATTTAGGGGTAAATAAGGTACAAAGATGTAGATTTTGTAGCTGAGGGAAATTACTCCAGTGACAGGTGTTGTTTGTGTGCGTGCAGGCAGGAAGCCTCTTTTCAACAGACAGTTGAAAATCAGACACTGTGGTTTTAGACACACCGGAACTGTCACGGTGCACACAGCAGGGAGGAACGAGGAACACGCAGACGAGGAGTAACTTCAAAATAATAGTCTTTAATGAGGACATCAGGACAGGGCAAGGCTGAGACAGACAGGAACACCGGGGAATAACGAGTAGACCAGACGAAAACTAACTGAACAGGCAGGAACTAAATACACATGACAATCACTGATTAGACGAAAACACAGCTGAAATGAATAAACCAATAATCACACTTAACAAGGACAGGAACAAGACCAAATATGGACACAAGAGGCGGGAACACATGACACACACGACAGAGGACATAACAGGAACACACCAAGCCAAAGTTTTGCTTGACATAACCAGCTTTAATAAAGTAGCTGTATGTTTTTCCACTTCCACTATGTTTTTCCTATCTGCATTACATTATGGTTAATTTTACATCTGGGCCCGTATTCACAAAACATTTTATCTTAGCACTAAGAGTTCTCCTAAATAGCAGTAAATGTTTTTAGCTAAGAGTTTTCTCTTAAAACCTATTCACAAAGCTGCTGAGACAAACCTTTACTAAGGAACAGAGAGAAGTCTTAAGCTAAGAGTAAGGGGGTGGGGTTGACCTCGTTGCTATAGATGATGTCAGCATGCTTACTAAACTATGCACACAGAGATTGGCTGAGAGGGGAGGGGTCTATTGTAGAGCGCAATATTATGTTGCCATATTCAAATAAAGGTTTAAAAATAAAATGTTAATTGCCACATTCAAATAAAGATTTTAAAATGCAGGCTAAGTGTCACTAATTAAACAAGTATATGTTCAGCTAAATGTCAGCCTCTTGCATGTATGCTTCTCGTAGCGGATATGCATATAAACAGCTTTTTAATTAACAGAGCAGAATAATCATGGCTGATATAAAGACATGCAAACGTAAAAGAAAACCAAACTGGACGCAAGAACAGCTGTTACTTCTTGCCCAACTGGTTAATGAAAAGGATATAATCAAAGGAAAATTTGGAGTAGGGATAACCTCCAAACCCTAAAAGTGATACCTTTTTAAAAGCTCATTATCGTCAAATGTTTCTAAATTGTTTATATTCTGAGGCAGATTGCCTGCAACAGACATTTTAGGATAGTTGTGAATTGGTCTTAGTGACTTAGGAGTCCTCTTCAGTACTCCTAACGTTTCACAGATTTGGGAGCTAGTTTTAGCGCTAAAACGCTTTGTGAAATACTCTTAGGGGAAAAATTCAGGGGCCGTATGTATAAAGCCGCTCAGAGTAAAATTTTAGTCTTAAGTGTGTAAAAATTCTAAGAATGACGTAATTTTACTCTCATTCCTAGACTTAAGAATAAGAGTGATTCATAAAGGTTCCTAAGTGTTAAGACTAGGTCTCAGCTCCTAAATTATTTAAGAGAGCTGGAGAGGTCTCCGAACCTAGTTAGGAGTAACAAGATGAAAGCAAAGAGGAGGAGACACACACTTTCCAATGAAGATATGATGTATTGGAGTTACAGTATATGATGATACGAAGTTGATAAAACGATACAAACTTGATCGTTATGATCATCAGTTACAAAAAAAATTGACTAAGTAAGAAATTTAATAACTTCTTCCATTCTACAAATCAATGCTCTAACTGCAGAAATGAAAGTAGTAATGACATTTTTTTGGCTGGAAAATTGGAAAAATGCAGCTATGCACCAGTGATGACACAGTAAGCAGGGTCTCACATATTGTGGCACTAGCCCCACCAAACACAACAGTGGCCAAAAGTGATGTGTGGATTTAAAAAAAAAAAAATGTATGACACCACATTTCACTTAAACCATTAAAAAAAAAAAAAAAAAACACTGCTTTCAATTGAAAGTAGCTAAAACTGGTCACTTAATGTTGCTAGATGACCTCATAAAGGTGAGTTCACTGATCTACATTTATATTTATATACTGTAGATCAGTGAACTCAAGTGCAAGATTTTGTAAGCATATTGCATAGTTGCTTAGAGTCAGTTGTTTTATTTGTGATAATAATGCAATGAAACATGCCAAATTGTGTGGTCATAATTTTCGGCCATGCTGTCATACAAAGAAATTATGAACGCATGCAAAAACAAGAGGACCAATGAAATGTTAATAAGTTATATTGTAGTTAGTGTGCCAATGTTGCCAATTTAGTGATTTTATCTCTAGATTTAGTGACTTCCTCACCCCTTTAGAGACTTTTTTTCAAAAGCCTAGCAACAAAATCAATTTCTTGGACAAACCTTATCTACATTCCGAGACTCTCCCATGATGTCATAAAGGCGAGTTCACTGATCTACAGTATATACAGTGGTGTGAAAAAGTGTTGGCCCCCTTCCTGATTTTTAAATTAAAAAAAAAAAAAAAATTATTTAATGTTTCAGATCATCAAACAAATTTAAATATTAATTGAAGATCACACAAGTAAACACAACATGCAGTTTTTAAATGAAGTGTTTTATTATGAAGGGAAAACTAAATCCAAACCCACATGGCCCTGTGTGAAAAAGAGCTTGCCCACTCCTATTAAATCATGAAAGAACTGAGATTAACCACATTATTTTAGAAAGCTGAGTTAAATTTCACTAGCCAAACCCAGGCCTGATTACTGCCAGACCTGTTGAATCAAGAAATCACTTAAATAGAACCTGTCTGACAAAGTGAAGCATGTTTAAAGAGCAACACATCATTCCACGATCTTAAGAAATTCATAAACAGATGAGAAACAAAATAGTTTACATGTATCAGTCTGGAAAGGGTTATAAAGCCATTTCTAAGGCTTTAGGACTCCAGCAAACCATGGTCAGAGCCATTATCCACAAATGTAGAAAACTCGGAACAATGGTGAACCTTCCCAGGAGTGGCCAGACTACCAAAATTACTCCAAGAGCACAAAGACGACTCATCCAGGAGGTCATAAAAGAACCCAGAACAACATCTAAACAACTGCAGGCCTCACTTGCCTCAATTAAGGTCAGTGTTCATGATTCAACAATAAGAAAGAGACTGGACAAAACAGCATCCATGGGAGAGTTCCAAGGCAAAAGCCACTGCTGACCAAAAAGAACACAAAGGCTCGTCTCACATTTGCCAAAAAATATCTTGATTATCCCCAAGACTTTTGGGCAAATATTCTGTGGACTGATGCGACAAAAGTTGAACTTTTTGGAAGGTGTGTGTCCCGTTACATCTGGTGTAAAACCAACACAGCATTTGATAAAAAGAACATCATACCAACAGTCAAACATGGTGGTGGTAGTGTGATGGTCTGAGGCTGCTTTACAGCTTCAGAACCTGGATGACTTGCCATAATTGATGGAACCATGAATTCTGCACTCTATCAGAAAATCCTGAAGGAGAATGTCCGGCCATCAGTTTGTGACCTCAAGCTCAAGTGCACTTGGGTTCTGCAGCAGGACAATGATTCCAAACACAGCAGCAAGTCCACCTCTGAATGTCTCAAGAAAAATTAAGGTTTTGGAGTGGCCAAATCAAAGTATGACTTAAATCCAATTGAAATGCTGTGGCATGACCTTAAACAGTCCATTCATGCTCGAAAACCCTCCAATGTGGCTGAATTAAAACAATTCTGCAAAGAAGAGTGGGCCAAAATTCCTCCACAGCGATGTGAAAGACTCATTGCCAGTTATCGCAAACACTTGATTGCAGTTGCTGCTGCAAAGGGTGGCACAACCAGTTATTAGGTTTAGGGGGCAAGCTCTTTTTCACACAGGGCCATGTGGGTTTGGATTTTGTTTTCCCTTCATAATAAAAAACTTCATTTAAAAACTGCATGTTGTGTTTACTTGTGTTATCTTTGATTTAATATTTAAATTTGTTTGATGATCTGAAACATTAAAGTGTGACAAACATGCAAAAAAAAAAAAATCAGTTTTTCACACCACTGTAAATATAAATATAGATCAGTGAACTCACCTTTATGAGGTCATCTAGCAACATTAAGTGACCAGTTTTAGCTACTTTCAATTGAAAGCAGTTGGCAACACTGGTCAGTGTTTTTTGTCTGTGTTTTTATGGTTTAAGTGAAATGTGGGGTCATAAATAAATAAATAAACACATCACCTTTGGCCACAGTTGTGTTTGGTGGGGTTAGTGCCCCAATATGTAAGACCCTGCTTACAGTGTCATCAACGGTGCATTGCTGCATTTTTCCAACTTTCCAACCCCAAAAAAATTTAATTACTACTTTCATTTCTGCAGTTAGAGCATTGACTTGTTGAGTGGAAGAGGAGCTGAGACCTAGTCTTGATATAGGAACCTTTATGAATCACTCATATTCTAAAGTCTATGAATAAGAGTAAAATTACGTCATTCTTAGAATTTTTACACACTTAGGACTAAAATTGAGCGGCTTTATACATGCAGCCCCTGATGTCTATAATGTCTGATCTGAACAGTGCAGTGCATTGTTAATAATAAACAGTAAGCTATATAGTGAATTGAGGGCCTTATGATAGTGTGACTCTCGTACAAGTTACATCTCTGAAAACATTTTGCTGTTAAATTAGCAACTCTCAAATTCTGTTTTGTTTTTGTAGGAACGTGCAACAACTTTACTGTGGCATTTATAGAGACTGCAGAAAAAGTGTCTTGCTTTAAGGTGATGGATGGACGTGGTGCAATTTGTTGGACTGGCCATCAAACCCAGTCATGTCAGATAGACTATAGAGATGGCAAGACGTGCATCAAGTGGCCAGTAGACACCGAACTCTCATGTGTGGAGGATTCTAATGAGATGCTTAATACAGGTAATAAGTGTCAAAAAAATTTCAGCACTGGAAATAAAAATATTTGATTTTTTTATTTATTTATCAGAATACCCGTTTCTCCTATAGAAGAAAAAAAGAAGTGTGCCCGTGACCAAGAATGTGAGTCAAAGTCATCATGTAGTAGTAGGTATTTATTAAATATTTATTAAATTGATTTTCTTCTTTAAGATATCAGTTGCAATGGAGAGTACAAATCTGGTAAGTTTATTTAATCAGTTTTCTAAGCTCATGTTTTCTTTATTGTTATATGAAAACAAATTCATGACTGAACCCTCAAATGATTGTTTTTATCCCAGACTCAGAGCCTGGAAATTCTGCATCAACCCTGTCACTGAGTAAGAATGCAAAACTAAAGAATTAGCTGCTTGTTTGGATGTTTGCATCCATCATAAAATAATTCCACATCTTCATGTATCTAAATTACTGGTCTTTTGTTTTTTTGCAGGCATCCTTCTAATTACAGCAGCCATTACCATTGTCCACTGGGTGTCACTATGGCACTATCAATAGTGCAGAGTTCTGAGCTGCATTAATACCCAACAAAAATATGTTGGATTAACATAAAAAAAAAATAATAAACACGTACATCAGTTGCACATAATTTACTCTGTGTAACCAAACATTTTTCAAATTAATGATTTTTTTAATTTTGTTTTCATGCCGCATTACCTCTTGTTGATTTAACCACTATTTAGCAATCTTAATATTGTAGGTTTTTTAAGTAAGGCAATAAGCAAAACCATTTCTTGGGGGGGGGAATACTGTATTTTTTCAACAGTACACAACAATCCATACAGATAAAAAAATATAGAAATGCATGTTACACACATAGCTCATTTGTTTGAAATGCTAAAAAAACAAAACAAAAAATCTAATAATACTTCATCTCCACACCCCCACAGTACAATGTTACACAATAAGAACAATGACAGCATAACTAAAGTAATAAAAATACATTTCTTAAAAATACACTAATTTTTAAAAGAAAGACTTTCTTTGGAAGTGTGCTGATTTTAAAGCTTCACCATTATATACCTCAAAGGAATACTTCAAGGTATGGTTCACCCAAAAATGAAAATTCTGGTCTCATTTACTCACCCTCAAGTTGTTCCAAACCTGTATAAATTTCTTTGTTCTGCTGAATACAAAGGAAGATATATTTAAGGATGTTTGAGGCCAAACAGCTTTGGGGCACCATTGATTTCCATACTAGGAAAAAAATACTGGAAGTCAATTGTGCAGTTCTCGCAATGTACAGTGAACACTCGATAAGGGAACTACTTTATTTAGCTTCAACATGACTAATTCTACAGTCAAACCACAAATTATTCAGACACCAGATATAATTTTTAATATTTTTTTTACTAGCAGGTACAGGACACTATAGGTCATTTATGCAAGTGAGGATAGCAAAATAAAGTAAAATGTGACACATTATACCCACCAAATTTTTCATAATGTAGACTACCAGTAAAATTGATAAAAAATTTGGGACCAAAAATGTGATTTGACACTTTGACCTGACCATGTTTTGTTACATACCTTTCTATCAAAGTTATCTGACATTATCAAGATTAATTTGTTCTGACACAGTTTAACTCTTGAGCTCTTGTCATATTTTATTACCATTTTCTAAACTATAGTGAATAAACTCTGATAATGTGAGAAATGTTGAAGGTGTCTGAATAAATTTTAGTTTGACTGTATATGACTGAACATCCTTACAGAATAAATACATGGTACATGATTAAAATGTTTAGATGAGAAGCATAAATTAATCATGTACGAAATGCATATTTAAAAATTCAACAACCTCCCCATTTTATTCAGTGTACTTATACTTAAAAAAAAATAATGAGGTGTTCGAATAAATCATTTATAAGAAAAAATTGCAATATTCAGTAAAAATAAGAATTGTCCATTTTCACTTCATGGTGATATTGTAACCGGTCGAACGAGACGTGAGACGTGCGGATCCATTTGCAGGCTTTTATTCGACAGAGACGTGGTCGTAACAGGCATGGTTCAAACAGTGGCAAACAGGTATAACACAGACAAGACAAAAAGCAATCCTAAGGCAAGCATGGGTCTAAGATCGGTGAACAATATCCAGAGGGCTTGTGAAGAGGGGTAGTCCAATACCATGAGCAAAAGCTCAGGTGAGGTACAAACAGAGTCCGAACGGCGAGACAGGGGTTAATCCAAGAAACACAGGCAGGAATCAGAAAACAGGTAATAACAAGACTAGACTAAACTATGAAAACTCGAAATGGCTCTGTAAAGCAGGTAACACTTGGAGAGTGAAAAACGCAGAACAATACTCGGCGACTTGAGCAGGATCTGAGTGTGTGTTATATAGAGTGTGTGATTGGTGACAACTGTGTGATCAGTGCAGCGTGTGAATGGTGACAGCTGTGTGATCAGTGCAATGCAGTCCAGTGTGACGTGCAACAGTCTGTGTGGTGCGAGAGTCAATATGATGGAAGGGTTGGTTGGAATGGTTTCGTGACAGATATGTGTCGTGGCCTATGTGTCTATACTGCTGTTCAAAAGCTTGGGATCGGTAAGATTTTTCATGTTTTTTTTTTTTAAGAAGTTTGTATTTATTTGATCAAAAATATAGAGAAAAACTAATTTTGTGAAATATTATTGCAATTTAAAATATCCGTTTTCTATTTTAATATCCTTTAAAATATAATTTATTCCTGTGAAGCATAGCTGAATTTTCAGCATCATTACTCCAGTCTTCAGTGTCTCATGATCCTTCAGATATCATTCTAATATGCTTATTTATAATCAGTGTTGGAAACAGTTGTGCTTAATATTTTCTGGGACCTAGATTTTTTCAGGATTCAGGATAAATAAGGTGTTTATTCAAAATAGAAATTTTGTGTTACAATATACACTACTATTCAAAGGTTTTGGGTCAGTATTTTTTTCTTTCTTTCTTTTTTTTAAAGAAAGTAATATTTTTATTCAGCAACGACATGTTAAATGGATAAAATGTGATAGTAAAGACTTTCTATTTTGAATAAATGCTGTTCTTTTTAACCTTTTATTCATCATAGAATCAAAGAAAAAAGTATCATATATATATATATATATATATATATATATATATGTATGTATGTATATAAACCCTGTAGTATTCCATTAAAAAAAAAAAGTACCGTATGTACAGTTTGATTTCATGGTTAATTTAAAGCCAAATGGCTAATCTGGCAAAAGCAAGAGGAGTCAGTAATGACACAAACACATGGGCAGTTGAGTAAACATCCTGCTTGTTTGGTCGATGCATTAGGTGTTACATTTCCATCAGTGGTGCTATTGAGAATGGATATAAATTCAGTAACAAAGCAACAACTGCCCTACTCACATGCAGGTTGTAGTGAGTGTGACTGACAGCAGCTCCTGGGGTTTATAGTAGAGGTGACTGGGGGAGAGGGCCTCAGAGGCCCCGTCTGAAACCTTTGGTCCCCCATGGTCCGTTTTCCCAGAATGCCCTGTAGAAGCTCTAACCTCTCGGGCTCCGAGTGTGTTTACTTTGAGTTAATGAATGAGCTAGTGTTGGAGTGAAAGTGGGTGAATAAATGCTAATCACATCCCTTTCCCCCAAATAAAGCCTCCATTTCGCCCCTTTCCTGTTTGCTTTTATTCCCCTTTAGTTAAATCACCAGTAATCATGATTTTAAAAGCTAGTCAGAGACAAACCACAGGTCAGGAATGAAATGCTCAACTAGTACTGTCAGAAAAACACAAGAGGGGGAGGTTTAGTGTGCAATGAGCGTAAAGCCAAAGTTGAGGTGTCATATGCGATGTCAAACTCTCACTTCTCCAACAATGCCAATTGAGTAAACACACACAAATGGTACGAGTGAGGGAATCAGGGGAGAGAGAGAGAGAAAGGAGGGGCCGTCCTTACTTGCTCTTCTAAGCGAGAGTGAGAGGAGGTCCAGAGGGAGGAGGCAAACGGGGAGAGCAGGATCGAGAAAGAGAGTGAGGGAAAAGAAGTGGCGCTCTGTTTGCGGAGCAGTCTGAGACCATGCTGTCAGGCAGCTCTCTGATCTGGATTGGGGCGCTGCTTCTGGGGCTCGAGGCTTCGCTGACCAGGGCGTCTGACTTCCAGCACCATGGTTATGAGGAGATGGTGAGGGCTCTTTTTGCTGTCCAAAGCGAATGCCCCTACATCACTCGCATCTACAGCATCGGTCGGAGCATAGAGGGACGGCACCTATATGTCCTGGAGTTCAGTGATCATCCTGGCATCCATGAAGCATGTAAGTCTTTTCTTTAGTCTTGTACCAAGGCATTAAATTCCTCACCCATGTAGCTCAAGCAAACTCTAGCATGTTCCTATTGAAGCTGTAGGGTTGCCAGAGCTGATTGGTGAAGTAATAATTTGAGTTTGATTGCATAATTTGTGCTGTTTTCTGAGAAGAGTACTTAACAGAATTGTTGATATAAAGCTTTGGCTGGTTATTCACTGGGTTTTCTGGCCAGCCAATGTTGACCGTCAACTTGATTTATCTTGCTGCTCCTCAAACACTCACATACGGTAAATTGCATCCAGGAATGGACAGTAATGGGTTTAAGGGGGCTGTACGTGCCTGGAGATGTGTTGAGTGTTATATGTAACTGTTGCAGGCAGGAGCAAACATCAGTCTTATCACTGATCTAAAACAAGAACATTCCCACAGGATAGACTCTTTAATAGCTCAATTGTTTCTTCTAGAAACGGAGAGCAAATGGACACTTCTGCTTCTCAGATGATTCTATTGAGAACAAGCCCTCATTAATCTTGCATGTGTCTCTTCTAGAGTTCCAGAGGAGAACAATCTCTCAAACTGTTCTCAGATTGACCAAAGTTTGGAATCAAAAGTCTTTACATAAACTTAAACATTTCCCTTCAAACTCTCAAAGAGAGTTTTTTGAGAGCTTTTTCACAAAATTTTAGGAAAATCATCTGATAGATTTCTCAGAACTCCAATATATCTTACGAGATATGAAAAAGCAACTTCTGCAAAATTTTCCTTTTTGTTCTTGCCTGTAGACCTTGTTCCTTTGTTCACTCAAATTCAAAACACATTCCGCTCTCAGCTACTGGAGGTAGTTAAGATCCATCAACAAAAGGAATTAATAAATCAGCTTACGAAAGCAAATGAATCTTTGCCATCAGATGTAAAGATCTGCTTCTCTTGGCAATATGAGTACAAAGGTAAAACCTCTGAGAGAATTGCAGGATGTATACATGTTCCTCATGGAGTACAAAAACAGGAACCGGTACAGCAGAGTGGGCAAAGTCGTTGTGACCTGACCCTTTAGATTCCTGAACAATATTTGTGCTTATGTGTTAATGTCGAGGTCACTTGTTTAGTGACTCTTTGAGCAGAGACACATCACTGTTAATTTAATTATTTGATGATTAATGGGAAGACCGTGATGAGTCTGCCTGCACACAGTGGCTAATTAGATTTGCGATCTCGCCGTCACTCACTTCCGCATCAAAAAAGAACAAACGGAAATCTGCTGGTACTTGTTAGAAGAGATAATTGTGAATAATGAGCTGACAACTGGCTGTGAGACAGGAATTTCGATGAGAGTGGCCTGCTGCGCTGTTAAACACTCAGAAAGCTTTTGTAGGAGGAAAATTATGAATTTGAATTCATTCATATTTGATACTAGCATTTATGGTGTCGTCTTACTCAAACGCATGCACATTGTAGAATGATTCTGTCAATATTCATGTCATTCCATAATTTTCTGTGAATCAAATAGGTCTGTTCCTCATATAAAAGTCATATATGTGACCCTGGACTACAAAACCAGTCTTAAGTCTCTGGGGTATATTTGTAGCAATAGCCAAAAATACATTGTATGGGTCAAAATTATCCATTTTTATTTTATGCCAAAAATCATTTGGATATTAAGTAAAGATCATGTTCCATGAAGATATTTTGTAAATTTCTTACCGTAAATGTATCAAAACTTCATTTTTTATTAGTAATATGCATTGCTAAGAACTTTAAAGGCAATTTTCTCAATATTTCGATTTTTTTGCACCCTCAGATTCCAGATTTTTAAATGGTTGTATCTCGGCCAAATGTTGTCCTATCATAACAAACAAAGCTTTCAGGTGATGTATAAATCTCAATTTCAAAAAATTGACACTTAAGATTGGTTTTGTGGTCCCAGGGTCACATATGTCTTAAAAAGACAAAATAATGTAATGTTTAAGTTGTATGAACTAATTCTATGGTGCTTTCTGGAGACCATATCTCCATTTGCTTTCATTGTATTAAAAAAAGTACATTTCTCGTGTTGCATTCCACAAAAGGAAGTTATACAGGTTTGGAACAAAACTGAAAAATTATAACAAAATCTCTTTAAATCTTTAGTAGGCAACCCTTTAGAGCTTCATGTGCATATTGGCTCTCAATTTATGCGGTTGTTGCTTCTGAACTGCTTCATATGCATGCGTAGAACTTGTTTGCTTGCATGCTATTCACGGATGTGACCCTATGACCTCATGACTTCCTGACTGGTGGTCACCTGACCTGTGTTTTTCAGTGGAGCCCGAGTTCAAGTATGTAGGGAACATGCATGGAAACGAGGTGCTCGGCAGGGAGCTGCTCATCTACTTAGCCCAGTTCCTGTGCGAGGAATATCGGGCAGGAAACGAGCGAATCACGCACCTCATCCATGACACACGAATCCACATCCTTCCTTCGATGAACCCGGATGGATATGAGGTTGCAGCCAGGCAGGTATACAGCCCTTAGTAGCTAATTTACATTATAAAACAAGTGTACTAAAACAGCACATTTCCAAATGCATGACCCAACAGCTCATGGTGTGAACGCGACCATGCATATGTATACACTCATTTATTCAGTATGGCAGCTGTGGCGTGGGAGTGTTGTAAGTCTCTGGAGGCCCCCAGTTTGTTATGAAGGAATCAGCCATATCCCAGAGTGCATTGCTGACTTTCTTCTGAGACTAATTACACCAGAAGAACTCACAAAAATAACATCCAAATATAAAACAATGCACACAAAAATACACACCATATTTTTTTCTTGAACAAAGCATCCATACACCTACTGTACAATATTCACACATCTAGAATGCAAAATTACAGTAATACAGACTCTTTCTTGATCTTAGAGACTAATTATATGTCCAGCAGTAAATGGTGCTTGAATGTGGCCACACACACCCGGTTATCAAAGCGTCTCACTGGACCAGACATGAACTAGTAGAGAAAAACCACCTCAGCATCAGACAGAATTTTTTTTAACATTGTCTGGCTCGCTTACGCAATACACACAAGCACAATAAAACCACTTGAGGGATAAGTTTCACACCTGACATTGTGAGAATGTTAAAAGGTGATATACCTCCCCAAAGGTTCCTTAAAGGATAGGAAATGATTTGCTCTTTTCTCTGATTTACAGGGTCCAGAGTTCAACGGCTACTTAGTGGGACGTGGAAATGCAAAGGAGGTGGATCTGAACCGCAACTTCCCAGACCTGAATGCTCTTATGTATTACTATGAGAAGCACAATGGCCAAAACCATCACCTGCCATTGCCTGACAACTGGGAACTACAGGTGGGCATCAATCAGCGTCACATACACTGCTACTGCTGTCTGTTCAGAATGAGATGAGTGGGAGAGACCAGTCAAAACAATTAGTCATGGAGCTTGTGTAGCGATTTGAAAGTGCGGAAAGATGTTTAGACAATTTAAGATACACTTCGCAAGGGTTACGGTTAAAGGTCATGTCCGAACCATTTATGTACACTACTGGCCAAAAGGTTGGGGTCAGTGCAAATTTTTTTTAAAATAGATACTAAATAATACTTTATAAAACTCTAAATATAGAAATTAATACTTTTATTCAGCAAGGATGTTAAATTGATGAAAAAATGGCAGATAATGTAACAAAAGTTTTCTATTTCAAATAAATGCTGTTCTATTGATCAAAGAATCCTGAATTTTTTGTTTTCTTTTTTTTACAAAAATAGCAGCACAGCTGTTTTCAACGTAATACAAAAACCAAATTAATTCTTTTTAGTGAGTAAAGAAACATATAGCACAACCAGTGTAGTCTGATTCCTGAGTCGCATGACTTTTATAAGCCAGTTTTTTTTAAGGAATCAAAAACACAAAACACGGACAGTTTAGTCTGATTCCAAAAATGAATGAAAGGTTCTTTTGAAACAATTGCATTTTTAATAAATATTAATTCTGTCTATTTCTATACTGTTTATTCAAAATATAGGCAAAAAAAAAAAAAAAGAGAATCATTATTGGAGCTAAAACCTTTAAGAGGAAGCGGAATTGATTTAATTGTTTAATTATTTCCTTGGGAAATCAAACATATTATCAGACTGATTTTAGGGGGAAAAAAATCTGTGGAATGACACTAAGAAAAAAGTATAAAAAAATTATCCAAAATATTTAATAATTAAATAAACATGTAATGAGTAATGTGAAGAACTTTGTGAAAGACTGGGAATGAATCCCAGATTCAATTATATGTGTGTCGTTCTGCCCATGACATTGGTGTTGCTAACATCACGTTCTACCAGTGGAGCTACAGGAACTTTCTGTATATGTTTTCATGGGGTGACTTTTTTTATTGCCATAACAATATACATACACTCAGATAAATCACTGTTCCAATCTGAAGTAAAATACAGGATTGCAAAGAAAAACGTTTTTGTTTTTACAGTTGGACAGCTAAAATGAAGCTCTCCATTAGTCTGTCAGTAACCCACCCAGCTCTCATTCTGCTATCTATCAACCGCCAACAATCCCACCTTTCACAAAATAGAGAGCTTTGGCCTGTCTAAATGGCTTTTTTTAGCCTGTACTGCTGTTAGTCTTCATGAGCTCTGAATATTTTGGTTAGCCTTTCACAAATTGCTGAGTAATATAAAGTCAATCTAATCTGTGAGGATCCATGCTATCCATCAGGACTTAAGAATGTTACAAAGAAAATCTTGTGGTTCAGTGGAAGCAGAAACATTTGACCTTTAGTACAAATTGGTTCAAAAATATGTTTGTTTGAAATATAGTACAGAATTTGACTTTATGTAATAAAATGAAAGAATTGCCAGACTTTCGGAGCCCATCAGAATAATACAAACCATTTAAACAGCTCTTTCCAGGAACAACTCTTTATTTTCCTCAGTCTAAAATGAGAACTCCAGCTTTGGAGAAGTAAGTATGTTCACTGGCAGCCAGACATCCCTCAGGACTACAGCAGAAGAACTGCAGTTGGAGGAGTATGACACGTTCCAATCATTTCTCTGTGAGTCAAGAGCTGTCACACTCACATCAAACCCCGCTCGTGACCCTCTGACCCGAGCGTGGGCTTTGCACTACACAGAGCTAAGCAGGGAGAAAAACATCTGTATGAGTTCACAGCACGAAACCCGACTCTTCAATGACAACTGAGGCCAAAGGGACCCTTGGATGTTTATATATACAGATCCATGCATAATAAATACAACGTCTCCTCAAAACAGAGCAAAAAACGGGATCAATACCCAGCAGCCATCTCCAAGGAGCAGGCCAGACTGATATTACTTGATACATCAGGGCCAGGTGGAGGTTTATTATCCCTTCGCCTCTTGTGGGATACATTACCACATGTCAGATTTCTCAGATAACAGAGCTAAGGGAATATTCCAGAACACTGTCGGAGTGTCATGCTACAAAAACTTAAAACAAAGCCTGAAATAATGTACACAGCATGCAAGTTTTCTAATCGGAAAGTTTTTTTCTCTATTCCTGGTTCTTGCAGGTTGAGCCGGAGACTTTAGCGGTGATAAAATGGATGCAGAATTACAACTTTATTCTGTCGGCTAACCTCCACGGTGGTGCTGTAGTCGCTAACTACCCCTTTGATAAGTCTCGCGAACCCCGGATAAGAGGCAAAACATCATACTCGGCTACCCCCGATGATAAAATATTCAGAAAGGTATGTTGGTTTTTTATTTAAATGTTAAGCGTATAATTTTCTACTTTCTAAAAAGTGTAATGTCCAGAAACAATTAGCAAATGCAGGCCATTTATGAGTTTATTTTCCTGAAAAATTGTAATCGCTGTGATTCTGTGGCACTATCAACTGAGGCAACACAGACTTAACTAATGGTGTGTTTATGGGGGGGGGTTTCCCCCAGCACAGTAATTTCACAGAAATCATCTAATAAAGACTTGGCTGTTGTTTTTTCCCAAATTCTCTGCTGAATATTTACAGATTTTTGTGTTTATGCACTATGTGTGTTTAGTTGGCAAAGACTTACTCCTATGCCCATAGCTGGATGCATAAGGGCTGGAACTGCGGCGATTACTTTGATGAAGGAATCACAAATGGAGCCAGCTGGTACTCTCTATCTAAGGGTGGGTTATATTTTACATACCACAGCTCTCGTTCAGTTACTTCAACAAGGCATGTGGTTTTGTCTCATCTAGAAGCCTTGTAATTTAGCTGAAATTTGGGAATTACAAGCACTTTTATCTTAAAAGAAACTAAAGTGTTTTCTAGTTTAGAGCTATTTCAATAGTAAGTGTGCCAGTCAGAAAGTAATATCTTCTTGGGGCAAAATTCAAATTGATTTTAAAATGATTTTGTAGAGGGTAGTGTTTTACATTTATGAGGTCATATTACAAAACTTTTGCATAAGACAAAAAAAACTGCAGAAAATGGTAAAGCATGAGCATGTTAACAGTATTCGTGTTCATGTTTTGTGTACACACATGGTGTTTTTTTGTGTATGAGTGATCGTGTTTCTTGAAAATATTAATTTAGGAGCGCAATACAAATATTCCGAAATGTTTGACTTAAAAAAACAGTGAATACTTTAGATATGTGGGGCATCTTTCCCATTTTTTGTGGCATTTTTTGACTCCAACACTAGTTAATTTCTGACCCCGGCCAACACTGAAGTGTGTAATATATATTTAATGTGTGATTTAAGAAGAATTATCGCTCAATGTCTCTGAAGGGATGCAGGACTTCAACTACCTCTACACAAACTGCTTTGAGATTACTCTGGAACTCAGCTGTGACAAGTTTCCTCCAGCGACGGCTCTCGCCAGTGAGTGGCTGGCCAACAGAGAGGCTCTGGTGTCCTACATGGAGCAGGTAAGAGGAACTTCTCGTCTCACATTTGACTGTTTCACTGCTTTAGTCTCAGCTCTGTCTGCTTGTAATGAAACAAGTAGAAGTTCAAACTCCATTTCTGCATTCAAAACATTTAGCAAATTGAGAAAGAGCTTTGGGTTCGAAAGCAAACAAGAAAAAGGAGGCCAGTATTCTAGCAAATACAGGTAAGAAGGACAAATTGGTTTTCCATGGCACTAACAGGTAATGAACCTGTCCCTAGATACTTATAATGTGAAATTGATATAGTGCTTCAGGGGTCTTGTTGTGAGTTCAAGTAACACTACACTGCTCGGCAGCACATTTAAAGTAATGGATGGAATCGGTTTACCACTTTGAGTGCAGTGCCTGACTGCAACCGAAAGCTTAATTGACATATATCTGGACTGTCTCCTGTCCTCCAGGTGCACCATGGGATTAAAGGCATGGTCTATGATGAGAACAACAATCCAGTTAGCAATGCTGTGGTCTCTGTGGCAGGCATAAACCATGATACCACCAGTGGTGAGAGTTGTTCTACATTTAAAAGCTGATTTTGTAGAAAGCTTTAATGCTTAATTTAATGTATCTGATGCTGTTTCAGGAACGGATGGAGACTATTTCCGTCTGCTCTTGCCGGGTACCTACACAGTGACAGCTTCTGCACTAGGTTACCAACCTTTTACCAAAACAGTAACAGTGGGACCGGCTGAAGCTGTACAGGTGATAAGCAACATCACAAATACACTATTCATTACTGACTTTTTTCAATAATAAACTAACATGTTTTGTTCTTCTTTCCAGTTGGATTTCTATTTGAAAGTTCAACCAAAAGGGACAAACTTGAACATTAAAGCTTATCCCAACAAGAAAGGTTCATCAACGGCTAAAATTCCTCCGACCAACCTTGGCCCAAGATAAAGAGCAAGAACTACATAGACAAAACAAGTCGTTGCTTTTTAAACTGAAGAACAACAAAGGGAAACATGGACTCTCACTGTGATGAACCTCACTTACTATGTCATGTAGATTCTCTGTTGTTTGTATAAATGCATAAAAGTGTGTTTTCATTGTGAAATCCATATATTGCTCTCAAGTTCTTGTGGAGCTTAAATATATATGTCTTATAATGGCTTGGAGTATAAAGGAATCGGGGGGAAAGTAGGTAATGTACTGTAAACAAAAGATATTTCTCTTTCTATGAGAAATTAATCATAGATTAATGGAGACATTTAGATGGACTGTTACTGGAAATTATGTCTGAATATGGTAAGAGATCGATCAGTATAAGATTAATTATCTCATGTGGATAATAATAATAAAATAAACATTTTATCATTTAAAATAAGGTTGGTCTTTTTATCTACTCTTTCGACAGTTTGTTTTTAGGAATATGAACATGTTTAATGTAATGAGCATGTGTGAATATTTATAAAAATGTATTTAAATTTTCATTAAGCTACTGAATACGCACTTACTGTGATTAAAAAAATATCACATGCATATACATTTTCTTCATATGATCTTTAAATGTGAATATGTGATGTTTCATTAAACGAGGCATATTTTAGTTCACCATTTGCATGCAAAGTACAGATTTACTGAAATGATCCATTTACTTCCTAAACTCTAATTTGAAGTGAATACTATTAAGCAGTTCAGGTGAAGTTCTTTGTTTAAATTAGAACAGCAATATATAAGGTTGTACAGATAGTCATCTGCTAACTTGAGTACAGGTGCATCTCAAATTAGAATGTCGTGGAAAAGTTCATTTATTTCAGTAATTCAACTCAAATTGTGAAACTCGTGTATTAAATAAATTCAGTGCACACAGACTGAAGTAGTTTAAGTCTTTGCTTCTTTTAATTGTGATGATTTTGGCTCACATTTAACAAAAACCCACCAATTCACTATTTCAACAAATTAGAATACTTCATAAGACCAATAAAAAAAAACATTTTTAGTGAATTGTTGGCCTTCTGGAAAGCATGTTCATTTACTGTATACTTGGTAGGGGCTCCTTTTGCTTTAATTACTGCCTCAATTCGGCGTGACATGGAGGTGATCAGTTTGTGGCACTGCTGAGGTGGTATGGAAGTGTGGGCAGGTGCCAAATCCTGCTGGAAAATGAAATCAGCATCTTTACAAAGCTGATCAGCAGAAGGAAGCATGAAGTGCTCCAAAATTTCTTGGTAAACGGGTGCAGTGAAAAAACACAATGGACCAACACCAGCAGATGACATTGCACCCCAAATCATCACAGACTGTGGAAACTTAACACTGGACTTCAAGTAACTTGGGCTATGAGCTTCTCCACCCTTCCTCCAGACTCTAGGACCTTTGTTTCCAAATGAAATACAAAACTTGACTTTGGACCACGGGGCAACAGTCCAGTTCTTCTTCTCCTGAGCCCAGGTAAGACGGCTCTGACGTTGTCTATGGTTCAGGAGTGGCTTAACGAGAGGAATACGACAACTGTAGCCAAATTTCTTCTTCCACACTTTTTCCTTCCACTCAACTTTCTGTTAACATGCTTGGATACAGCACTCTGTGAACAGCCAGCTTCTTTGACAATGAATGTTTGTGGCTTTCCCTCCTTCTGAAGGGTGTCAATGATTGTCTTCTGGCCAACTGTCAGATCAGCAGTCTTCCCCATGATTGTGTAGCCTAGTGAACCAAACTGAAAGACCATTTTGAAGGCTCAGGAAACCTTTGCAGGTGTTTTGAGTTTATTAGCTGATTGGCATGTCACCATATTCTAATTTGTTGAGATAGTGAATTGGTGGGTTTTTGTTAAATGTGAGCCAAAATCATCACAATTAAAGGAACCAAAGACTTAAATTACTTCAGTCTGTGTGCAGAGAATTTATTTAATACACGAGTTTCACAATTTGAGTTGAATTACTGAAATAAATGAACTTTTCCACGACATTCTAATTTATTGAGATGCACCTGTACATCCCTGTGTAAAAATCACATAAAAGACACTATGCTTTTTCTACAACCACGCAAAGTGCTGAATGGCAAACTCATTCATAGGCTGGGCAACTATCCTATGAATAATATGTAAGAATATACTTATAGATAGATAGATAGATAGATGGATGCATGCAGACATGCCTTCATAGTACATAGACAGACACCATAATTCAATTCTTCATTTTTGCTTCTAGTTGCCCAGATATATTGTAATTCCTTATTTTTCCCCCTAGCGCAATATTTTGCTATCTGGAAATAATTTTCTCAATGCACTGGAATCTTGACGTGATTTCTCAAAAAACGTCAAGCTGCAAGTCTACATTCCTCTCGATTATGCAAGCTCTTGTTGAGAAGCTTGTAAAGTGTTTTTAAATCAGCTATTATTTGTGTTTTCCAATTAATATACTGTATTCAATGGATATTTAAGAAATAATCTCATTATTAATAAATCCTCAACTGTAAGCATACTGATGTTTACTGAAGCTACAGGAACACTAGGGGTCAGTGCTGTAGCGGTACGGTCAGGCCAATGCTATTACTCCACTTAAAAGTGTTGAATATACCAGAAAACATAGTAACAAAAGATGTGGAGCTAAAATTCCCTTTGATATTTCCTACTCCAATTTCCAGTTTCAACAGGAAAAACATCAACATAAAGACACTGCACTCGCCAAACAATTTCTTTTAAAACATGCAGCTTAAAAAACTATAATTTAGTATATTAATACCATAAAATTTACTTTTTAGTTTTCAGTATGATCTTCTTGAATAGTGCAAGAACATTCAGTTCAAGAACATCAAGACAGACAGACTGAATATGTACAACTGATTATTCCGTGTTTTTAATTCAGCAGTGAATATTTCAATAAAATGATCCATCAAAAATACATTTGCTTTAGATGAAAATATGTATGTAAAGTAAACAGTGCTAATATTTTCCTGTGTTCTTCCTGGTTATCAACACAAACAGAATAACAGTGCCCTCTGAATAACAGGAAAAAGGAAAATGTACTACAGGAATGTTGCGCACGAGGATTAGAAGTCTCTGCAGCTGGAAAATGTGAGCAATACTTAATCTCTCATAACCAAGAATAATGATGTTTGGAGAGCTGCGCCGTCAATGAGACTGAAAATGAAGGAAATTTTGTGTAAAAAGTGTGCCAAGAAAAAATGATGATTCATTCCCCCTATTAGTAGTCTCTTCCAATCAGAAGATCAACAATCTGTCATTTACAGTCCATGAACAAACAGTCCAAACAGTTGCAAAATGAAGTGACAGGATTTCATTGTGAATGAGAATGCTTCAGTGACACAAAGTTCATGAATACATCAACAAGAATGAATGGCAACAAAAAGCTCAAGCTCACATGATCTTTCTCAATGAAAATGTCACAGTAGGAGAGGACAACAGACGCTTTTCATGCCTCCAGGATATGACAGATCTGGCATTTTCTCATAGATGCCGTGGGCATGTTGTGTCAGAGCGGCTTACAACACAGAGCTGAATGCGACAATGAAACCCACACAGCAACTGTTATTATCTGCCCTCACTCTAGTCTAGAGGATGCCCACTTGGCTTGAGTTTTTTAACCGAATTTAAAGGGAATCCGAGTCAAGTGACAGGTATTGGTGATGACTGGATTGTGCACAGAATGATGTGTGTGTTAATCAGAGGTTAAAATCTGACGTAACCATTCTGCACTACCTTACAAACAAGGGCCTCACAGGCAGCTTCCTTTCATTGTTTCTATATATAAGGAAGTCATGGTTAATGCAGACACGGCAAAAATAACCTTACTTGGCAGTGTCTTGAAACATTATGTTCCCTTGTTGCAATAATAATGACAATGATGAGTCTACACAAAGCAAGAAAGCTGTCCTTTCCACCAACTATCATCAAATGTAGAATATCTCAGAGAGCCTTGAAACCATAATCAGACAGTATTAGCCTCTGTATCTGAGCATTAGACAATATAATGGTGTTTCTTCAACTTTGGGTACTTTTACGTTCCAAGGACTGATTTTGTTAAAACTCTTTTTTTTTGTGTTATATCATGGTCATATGAAACGTTTCATCTCCACTTCTTACCTTTTGTCGCATACCCATGTCCCCAGACATTTAATATTAAAATATAAAAGTCAATCACAAAAATATGAATGTGTGAAATTACATAATTTCATATTCATAGAATAAAATATACATAAACCATTTCTATATTTATTTTGTGAAAATAATTTCCCCCAAACAAAAGTCATTTACAATGCAACAAGCAATTTTGCCCTATTCAAGTTTTTCAAGTTTATTTTTTTACCAAATAACTTCCTTAAAAATGACAAAAATTCTCATGTGGTGCATGTATGTCCACTATTAGTAGACAAATAGTTTGAAAAGTGTGTTTTTTAGTTTTTTTCTTTTTCTAAAATTCTACATGCCATCATGAGTGCCCAGAGATGAACAAACACTTATAATCTTTTGTTTAAACGTTTTTGCAACCTACATTTTTAAAATCTATAAAAATCACATTGATTATGGTAACATGATGTAACAAACCGTTTGACTTCAGGTTGCCTTTATATGACAGTGTAACTACAGAACAGCGGAATAAAATATCACGATATCCGTTTGTTTCAGATTAGCGGTACAGACTGTAATTTCGCTGGATTATTTCCCTCATTTTAAAACACTGAGAAATCAACAGACACGTAATACCTCGTGTTATTAGGAATTTCCTTCAGGCACGTTGAAGGCAGCCCTGCGCTCGGGGTTGGTGTCAGCAGAGGGTGGTGTGTTGGTGTTGATGTTGATGTCAGCATGGAGGGAGTCGAGGATCAGCCTGCTGGCATTTCCATTGGGATGACAGCTGATCCCGCCGTGGCGTAGATGACCATCGGGATCGGATTAACGGCAACGCTTGAGCCAAGTAATGACAGGCGGGAGAAACGCCTGTTGCCTTCATCTGATGTTTGATTTCTAAGCAACATTGAATGATACAAAGTTAATGGCAGAAGTTAAACGAGCACGAGCATCTACTGGATAGCGAAAGTTCTCTTACTGTCGGTTTTTAGTTGAGCCTTTTCAGCAACGCAATCTAATCGCATTGAGGGCATTTGTGATCACACAGGTAAGTGAAATCTTGTATTTAATCCTGTATGAAGCTCGTAGTCTTGTAGTGGTTTTAATGGCAGCCTCGGTTACATCCTGAACTGGAGATAAACCGCGAGGGGTTTAGTTATAACATTTTGTCTTCTGTTTGAAACTCTTATACTGCTGTATTGTGCATATGTAGCGGTGCTGAGGGAATTTTGTGGCATATATTTGTCCAGCTTCGACTAACATGTACATCTGTTTTCTTTTTTTCCTTTATACTACACGATTATCCGCTGACGTTAGTGCTGTGGATTTCGATTCTTTTTAGTGATTCGAATCTTCTGGATTGATTAGTTCTGTTGCTCTTTCAACAGGTCACACTGTTACAGTCAACGAGTCACAGATCGAATCTTCGCTAAATCGATTCGTTAAATGTCATTATTGAGACATTTAAAATAATAAAAAGCTGAGGGTGATACGTAAAACTTTGAGTAGTTCAGTGAAGGGGGCGTCTTAGTTCAGGAAGTCCATTCAGTGAAATGCTTCAGTGAGTTAAATATACAAAAAAAGGGAAAAACTTAAACCAGCTTAAGATGTTTTGCTGGTTTTAGATAATGGTCTCACAGCCTAACCAGGCTGAAGGTAAACTGGTTTTATGAGTCTTAACTGGTTAACAACAACCCAGTTTCCTGACCAGCTGAAATAGCTAACATCAGACAAACTGGATCAAGCTTGGAGGCCCACAAACCAGCTTAGACAAGAATGTGTTTTTAAGCAAGGTTAAGTGTGCTTACATTTGCTAGAAAGCATGAATCATTTATTCAAATGTGGTGGCCCTGTGGCAACTATGGTAAACCATAAATATCCATATCAATCAAACTGAACAGTAACAGTATAGGTTTTAAAGGACCACAAGCCAACCGAAACAGCATGTAGGTTTGGTGATCTTTTCACCTGTCAAATAGCAACTGTTCAGTCATTTGTCTCTCTTGCTGTGAGAGCAGTAGTGTGTCAGACTTTGGGACACCATTCATTCACCTAAATCAAACTATATTTGCTATTCATCAGCACAAAATACACTTGTATAGGTGTTGGCCAGTGTAACTGTGCTGTATTTACCCAAAGATTAACGGAACGCTCTTATTTGTCTGTTTTGAAATCCGATGTACTCAAACATTGTTGTGTTGTTTGTCATTTAGACCTCACTGATACAGTTAGTACCTGTGAAACTGGTTTAGGCCTTTTTCTTTAGAGCTTTCAGTAGTTGTTAAAAATATGCACTAACAAGACAAGCAGGATACAAAACTGATGTAATTAATTTATTTTGAATTATTCTAAATATTCTGCCTCAATAATGTTTTTTTTTTCTTCTTTCAAATTTCTCACCAATCACTCACTATGGGCCAGCATCATCAGATACAAAAATAATGTTTCAATTATTTACTATTGTATTGACAAGTGTTGACAAGCATTAATGTCAATGAATAAATTGAGACTATAGGATGGTTTCAAGCTGATATTAAGCTAAATTTATTGAATTATTATCATTACAATACATAAACATAAAATAAAACAAACAAAGCCATAATATTGTTGACAAAATAACCATATTTTTTATATCACACAGAAATTAAATACTGTACCCATTTTTCTGGCATTGCAAGCTATTAATTGGACCTAGAATTAAATGCAAAATATTTAAAATATTATTATATTCAAAAAGTATGTATAACTTTATAAAAAGTTTATATATATGATTATAAATTAATATTATATATACAATTTTATATATATATATATATATATATATATATATATATATATATATATATATATATATAATTTAAATTATAAAGAAAAATAAAAGTGATCAGTGTATGAATAAGCTGTTTTGTAGCAGTTACTGTTAGTGCTCCTTTCAATATATTTGAATACAGTATATTTAAAATGTTCCATCAGTGTTTGGGTCTTCTTGTAAAAAACTACGTATAGCGTTCCTTGTTGCATGTGGAGGGTTTGAATTATTAATACAGACAGCAGTAGTATTCCCTGTCTATGCTTGTCATTCAAGCCTTATTATGTTGATATTATAAGAAGTAGCTTGTATCTGAAACATGACAGCAGCTAATGCATTGATGCACTACAGTTGTCCTGCAAAACATCACCTGCCTATCAAAATTGTATTTGTGATTTTACAGAGGCCTCTGTTGACCTGCCTCCATTACCAGATGTCATTTTGATTAGATTCGCTGTAGAGTGCAGGTTATGTTCATAACATGTAGAGACTTCATTCCACTCCGCTGTAGCCCAGAGAAAAGAAAGTTGGGAACATTCCTGGCATACTTTTCCAGCCACAACTGACGTTGGAAAAATGACATCTTAAATCATCAGAGAATTGAGATATGGCATTGTCTGTATGAGAGAGCATTATTGTCCCCTGAGACTCCTTGACTCAATGGTAAGCTTACATTGCATCTCTCAGCCGGCATACTGTAATTGATATCAGTTTGTTTTTATGTCGTGTGCACGATTCAGATTCAGTGGATACTACTATTCTCGCAACAACTGATGGCTGCCATTTGTCTAGAACACCAGCTGTGTTTTTGGGACCTTGTGTTGCTCGTATTGCACATGAACTCCTCTCTTTGACTCCAAGAAGAATTGAACTTGTCAGATTAGGGTATAGGATAGAGGTCATGTGGAGCCAAGTCATGTGACTCTGCTAGATACGGTACATGCTACTTGCAACGCCACACCAAAGGTGATACAAGGCAAGCACAGTTAAAATGAATCTGAGATGGATGTGGCTTCTGGATGGCCTATGTCTATTGTTTTTTTGGTCCTTGCTTTTTGATTTTTGAGAAGTTGTGGCCCGTGGTGGATGATTTTCTTTTGTGTTCACATGGATCTAAATCACACCTCTCTCAATGAGTCAGTGCTAACATATGACTTTGTGTTGTCTAAATGACAAAGTCAAAATAGTGTTAATGATAAGTTTCCAGTTACAAATTCTGTTGATTCATATGCATTATGGTTTTTTGGAATTGTAAATAATTTGTTTTGAGCATTAATGGGTTTCAAATGCTATCATGATTAGATAATGTTGCATTCGTTATTTAAAAATATAACATAAATAAAGTAAACATTGAAGTAGTTGCAGTATATGCACAAATTAATGGAAACAGTGCAGCATGTTTGTGCCCTCACAGTTCTCAAAAATAGGCTATTATGGCATATGGAATACTTTTATATGTATAAAGAGTCAAATCATTAATCAAAATCTAATTGAATTTCATTGCAAATAGAATTAAATAATTCTGAATTTGCTAAATCATTTTCTTGAGTCCAATCGAAAACCTACAGTATGACTCATGAATAAAATGGAATCAAAATAAATTCCATTGTTGAATCAAATTTATTTTGAATCAAAAACCTGTAAATTTGAATTAAATCCAATCTAATTGAGAAATAGAAATAATAATTATTGAATCAAATCAAAAACCTGTCGAATGGAATTGAATAGAATTTCAAATAGAATCAAATAATTCTCAGTTTGCAAAATCGTTCTTGAATCCAATCAAAAACCTATGAATCGTGAGTAGAATTGAATCTAAATAATTTCCATTGTTAGTTGAATCGGATCAGAAACCTATGAATTGTGAATCAAAATGAATCTCATTTAATCAGGAAATAGAATTGTTCTCTGTTTGCATAAAGCGCTATTGAATCGAAAACCTGTGAATCGAACTGAGGTGCGTTTCCCAAAATCATCGTTAGCTAACTATGGTCGTCAGCTCCATTGAACTGTAATGACGGAACTTGCGACTATAGTTGCTTTTGGGAAATACAGTTCACTCAAAGATTCACACACCTAGGGCCAACTAAACGTCTTTAATACTTCTGAGTTTTTTTGTTTTTTCTGTCAAACGATGGCCCTAGTCACCATGTAAAGTAATGTTAACTTTTTTTAGATCCTTATTTCACTAAAGCAAATTGCTCTGAACTTAATAAACGTAAACAGGAACCATCGCTGTCCAAAAAGGGGCTTCCTTGTGGTATTTAAGGTGTTTCACATTCTCATAGATAATTTGATAGTTTTGTCTTGTTTTTCTTGAATGTTCTGTGGAAAAACATTGTTCTTTGCAAATCATTTGAGCTTCTTTAAGCATCAGCGGTGGGCCGTAGTCCAGTAGCCTCATTAGATGCTCTGTAGGAGATTGTTTTCTGCAAAGCTGTAAATAAAGAACAGCCTCTCAAGGTTGTGTTTTTGGGGGGAGGTGTGTCTTGGAGAATGTGACATTTCAGAAAGTCCTCTCTCACACAGGCTTGCAAATCTCTTGGTCTCCACAGTAACCGTGTCCATCTGGGTTGTGCTTCTCAAGACAGTGTTTGTACAGGGAAAGTTCCCCATGCACGGTCTCTTGTGAACCTTGGATTTCCCCATAAAACTCCACTTGGACCTGCCAAAGATACACCTCCCATCCTCGTTTTTGAGAAGTCAGCCTAGAAACATTGCACCCCGAGAAAGCAATGGAATGAGGAAGTTTGGGAGCTCTGAGAAGTGAAGTAAGAGCCGTGCGAGAGTGTTTAGAGAAAGAGAAAACTTTAGCTCTGCTGTCTTAAGTTACTTAGAAGCAAAGCAGAAGCATTGAGAAACACAGAAGTTAGAAAATGTATAAGTGACGTAGGCCTATACATGTGAATACTGCTTTAAAGGGGCAGTAGTTACAAAAATGAATCTTCTGTCTTTATTTCTTCACCCTCATGTCATTTGACTTACGTTCTTCAGTATTCAAATTCAAATTCTGAAGACCGTGCTAGTTGCTCTTTACCATGCAGTTACATTGAATATAGGGGACTGAAGCATTCAGATTTCAAAAATAGACTATAAATGAATCAAAAAATTGTCCATGTTTGTGTAATAAACAGAATGAAATTTAAGTTGTGATAATCTTCTCCTTAGTGGGCCACTAAAAACATATCGCTTAGTCAGTGTGTTCAACTCGAGGAGAAATATATCAGATTCAAAACAAATCATTCAGACTGGTTTTGTAAATCATATCACCCGTTTACAAGATCTGACAAAAATGTATTGTTAATTAATAGGACAGTGCGACTTCGATTATGTCAAGGTTTCCTGAATTAAAACTTAAATTCAAGTCTGTTTCATACACAAAGCTTTTGTATGACGTCAGAAGAATGTACAGTACAGAAGTCTTATGGACCAATTTTATGATATTTTCATGGTGCTTTGTGTCCTTTTTGATGCTTGAAAGCTTCATTCCTGTTCATTGTAATTGTATGGAAAGAGCAGTCCTAATTGATGTCATTTTTGGGCTACTACTTTAATTCAGAGAATAGAATCATTGTAGAACTGAGGATTTGAAAATGTCTTTGCCCTGAAACAGTCTGTTTTCTTACATTGTGTCTCATAATTATGTGAGTATGTGTTTGTGTCAAGCTGAAAAAATTGATGAACTTTGTTTAGGTTGCAAAATAATGGGTTATTCTGCCAAGCTTCAGTATAGGAGGGTATCGTCTTATTTCCCCATCACATTGTTTATCACATAATTTTGGGTCACGTTATGCTTGTCAAGCTTCCTTTTTGTTTCGTTTTGATCAAATAATGATTGCAAGTCTACTGAAAAAAACATTGTTGGATTTATTAAATATATCCATGCTGAGACAGTTGGACCTCATCTAGAATGATCCTCATTTAGGGCTGTTTTGAAATGAATGCATTTAAATGCATGCAACACTCACGTGCCTGACTGCAGGCACACACAATGCCAGTGCCGTAAACACCCAACAGTAATATAAAAAGCAGCAGACCTGTGCCACAATATGGAAGCTTCCAGCCCTGAATGTGTGTTGCAATAGAGAGGCAGGGAGCGACCCACCTCCCCGCATATCTCCCCCTATTGTTGGCATGAAATTGGACCTGTTCAATAAATAAAAGCAGGCGGTCAGCAGATCGGGTTCCAGAGAGGGAACACTGCAGGAGAATCGGAAAAAGAGGAAAGGAATTGTTAGAGTTTTTAAGGGAGTGTCTTGGATCAGGAGAGGGATGAGGAAGACGGTTGACGTGTTTCCAGGGAAGGATGTTTTTACTTAGACTCCATCCAGGGTTGGATCACAGCTGCTCATAAGAGTGAATCGTACAGAAAGAGAAAGGACAGAGACGTACATACTTTATCAGATTTTGGAAAGGGATGATGGACATGTACACTTAAAATGTTTATTCCTGTATGCCAGGACAGAGACAGATGCGTGGGTGGGCTTTAGCTGGAGTTTTAAACGGGTTTCCAGCACGTAATTTGTCCACAAAGAAAGTGAAAATGCTGTGACAACTAAATCAGTCAGTCAGAATATGTTGGAAGTTTAAAGTCGACATAAAATGAAAATTGACGCTATGATACTGTTTTTTTATGTGACGATTCATCATTCCATGTTATTCTGTGGTAGGGTTTTCCAAACTGGAGTTTGCAAAGCCTTGTGAGTTCATGAACTGCAGGGAATTAAAAAAAAAAAAAATGCAGAATTAAAATAAATCAATGAAAATATTTATTAATCTACATGTAATTTCATGATTTCAACTGAAGTCATCAAGGTCGTCTATTTTTCAGCATCTGTCCTCTATCACTTCAGATAGAAAAAGTCCTTCCCTACATTTTTTTCTACTTTTACATTTGCGTTGATTCATTTAACTGCCTTTATTCAAAGCGAAATACATATAGGGGACATTATAAGCAATTTGTCATGGAGCCAACTAGGGTTGTGCCGATAGATGGTAGTATCGTGTATCGACGATAGTCAGAGATATCGCCTGTGGCTGATAGCAAGACGATTGTTTATTATTATTATTATTATTATTATTATTATTAGGCTAGTAATACCATCTAATTAATATTAGGGCTTATTTGTTCCATTATATTTCTTTACAGTGTTGCACGTTATAACCAATCGCACACGATTATGTTGAGCTTATGAATGCAATGGCCAGTCAGAAGCGTTCAGTTGAGTTTTTTTTGTTCAGCCTGCGCTGACTAATTCTGATTCGCGAATTCTCTCATCATAAACAACAAAGTGCAGATGTACGTGCAGTGTAAGTATAAGAGATTTATTCATCATACAATGCAGACCGCTTCATTGATTAAAACAAGAGTGTTTTTAAAGTGCATAAACTCTAATCGCTAGACTGAGTAAGTGATGATGTTCTTTGGTAATGTAAATGTTCTTTGCTCGTTTTCTGTAGCTGCCTTTTGAATAACTGACGAAATGTAAGCCTTATGATTAGTAACTTACCATGTTTCTATTGAATTGTTATAATGTTAAATGCAAATTCATTCACATTAAAAACGTTAGGCTGGTTTTAACCTTACGCTGGAGTTGGTTCACTCTCCGCAATGAAACTAAGGCTGCATTTACACAGCAAGTATTGATGACCAATTCCGATTTTGTGACTATATCCGATTTTTTGGACGACGTGCTTGCATTTCTTTTAAAAGTGACCCGTATCTGATGTGTGCATTTTACACTGCACTTGGTGAAACAAGCAAAAAATAGCATATGACATCACAAATCAATTTGAATAGTACATTGAGTTTAATTTATTGACATGGAATTCATATAGAAACGTTTTTAATGCAATAGTTACATCTATACATCAAAATGATATAGCCTAGAACAAATTCTTCAGGACAGTGATGTACGCAGCTCCGCTGAAAACTTGCCAGTGGAATAATACTCAGGTGGAACTTGTGGAAGATATTGTTAAGCATGTCACATTGTCTGTGTTTTTTTTTAGTAATTAAAACCAAATGTGTTCATCAGTGATTGTATATCAAAGGCAGGGACATGTTTGTGTGCATTTTATTGCATTTTATTTTGTGGTTTCAATGGAACGAACGGGACTGAAGCACTCGTCCGTGCACGAGCCGTAACTGACAACAGCAGAACATTTCAGCGTCAGTTCATCTTTTATTTAACACAAACGAACGAAATTAATACTCTGCTACTCAACTAGAGATGTTTCATTTGTTAAAGGTATGTCTCTGTACCACGAAATTGTTTGTAGGAGTCGAATTTACAGGGGAATATCCGATCTGGAAATTCATTTCATCATTCAATGATTTTTTTCATTGAATATTCAGTTTCAGTCTGAAATACCCTAAAAACCTTAGCATACAGTTTTGTGGAGCAGGATTTTGGAACAGTGAGATTTAAAGGGTTAGTTCACCCCAAAATGAAAATTCTGTCATTAATTACTCACCCTCAAGTCGTTCCAAACCCGTAAGACCATCAGTCATCTTCGGAACACAAATTAAGATGTTTTTGATGAAATCGGAGAGCTCTCTGACAGCAATGCAACTGAAATGTTCCCAGGTCCAGAAACGTAGTAAAAATTGGTAAAACAGTCCATGTGACATCAGTGGCTCAACTTCAGTTATGCGACGCTACGAGAATACTTTTTTTTTTTGCGCAAAGAAAACAAAAATAACAACAACATTCTTCTCCCCCGAGTTACGTCATCCGCCATTTTAGAAAGTATCACAATGCATACGCATGCTTTCCCCTAAGCGTAAACAACGCTTAATACGCAGATTACGTTCACGTGCGCACTTTCCCCCTGAACGTAAACAACGCTGATTAAGTCAAATACGTTCTTAGGTACTCTTCAGAATGGCGGAAGACGTAACTCGGGGGAGAAGAATAGTTGAGTAAATTGTTATTTTTGTTTTCTTTGTGCAAAAAAAAGTATTCTCGTAGCATCGCAAAACTGAAGTTGAGCCACTGATGTCACATGGACAGTTTTACCGATGTATTTACTACATTTCTGGACCTAGGAACATTTCGGTTGTGTTGCTGTCTATGGAGGGTCAGATAGCTCTCGGATTTCATCAAAAACATCTTAATTTGTGTTCCGAAGATGAACGAAGGTCTTACGGGTTTGGAACGACATGAGGGTGAGTAATTAATGACAGAATTTTCATTTTGGGGTGAACTAACCGTTTAACTCTGATGTCTTGTCTTGTAGGGGTCACAGCTGGTTGGGAGAAAAACCTTATCATGGAAAAAGGTTTTCTGCCAACAATTTATACCGAAGTCAGTTTATTCAGAGATGAGCAACAAAGAGAAATACATTGTGTTAGTAGTTGTGATCTAGTGTGAGGGCGGCACATGACCTGCACAAACACAGATAAACAACGGCAATGTTACGTCACATTAGTCCTCAATACTGAATCTTTCGTCTGATGCACAGTTGCTTCTTTGTCTTAATGCCAGCTGTTTGCGTGTGTGTGTGAGAGAGTGTGTGACCCCTTTGAAAGACTGCAGAGTGAGTGTTTACAAAGCTGTCTGTAGTTATACCACCACTGTCACTCCAGTGCCAAGTGTCTCATTCACACACAAATAAAGAGACCCTCTCTTTCTTTCACTAGTTTGCTTTGTTCATTCATCTTTATTTATTAGCCTGAGATTTGCTCATCATTTCTGTTTTGTGTTTTCGATGACCTTAAAATTCAAATGAACTTTTCCTAGCATTGACATTTGATAGTGTCATTAAAACATTTCAGCACTGATTCAACAGGGCATGGTTTCTTATTATTCATGGTTTTAGAATTATAATGAGCATTTATTGGGGATATGGACTGAATGGATTGCTGTAGGAAAGTAGAGATTTAATTTGTTTTTGTTTATCGTATCAAATGTAATCTTGAACAAATCTCAGAATGAACATCCATTTATATATACTGTACATTATAATGTTGTGTTCCCTAAATGTACTTGTAGCATTTAAAACAAAGAGAAATCAGGCCTGATCGATCTAATCTGGCCAAGGCAGAAAAAGCGTGAGTCTCATAAGAGAAGATTTTTGTCTGACTAACTGCTCAAATATTAGTTGTGTTTTAGAACAGAATGCATTTAAGCTTGTAGCCAAGATAAACATGCAATGATTGAGTAAGAATTATTGGATTCAGCTGAATTCTGTTGAACAGATTTTCTTTGGAATTGTTGGATAACAGACGAATTTGAGAAAGTATTGAACTTTAGGGTCCATTTAAAATTTTAGTCAACAGACTTGTTGTTCTCTCGTAAGCCAGTGCAAGCTTTTGTTTTGTTGTTTTACACCTGTGTACACTTCCTTCTCCTGCCTGGTCAACAAGTGATCTTTACTAGAGTACTAATCTGGCTTAGTGACCTCCTCACGTCCCAGCAGGACCATATGTCTGCTTGTTTCTGTATGCTCTGCGTGACAATGGCACATGAAGGAGAGTGTCCTTCAGTCTTGTCTTCTAATCACAGGAAAATTGAGTCCAGGCGTCAGATATCCACATCTGGGGAAAAAAAAGGTAGACAGAAATTATTTCATACAGTATTTAACCAAACCTGAAATTGTAAATGTTAAATGCAAGATAGAGATGTTCTCATCTTTATTTAATGGTCTGCAAGCATAAATGTCTTTGTTTGCATTATTTGCAATTTGAGCTTCAGATACACTTGATCGTGTCCTGTTTCTGTGACTTAAGTGTGAAGTTCTGCTTCAACCTGCCTGGATTATCACTAGTTATGCCATGGTCTGTCTGAATACTCGATTCTGATTGGCTGGCAGGTATTGATTAAATTCGTTGAACCGCACAGGTAGTTCCAGGTCAGTTTAATCACGTTCTATATTAATGAGCTTCCTATAAACATTGGTAACCATAGTAACATACAGTTATAGTTGAATAGTAATACAGACGAAAATAACTGACATTTTTATCGTTCCGGTCAATATTGCAGCGCAAATATTATTAACATCTTTAATATGTGAATGCTGGGAAATGACCATGGCATAAACAGGATAATCAACGGCTAGCTGTGCATTAAACGATTTGAATGCACGACGTGGAGGCGCGCGGAGGGTGGTTGCCTCCGCGAAGTGCATTCAAACCGTTTAATGCACAGCTAGCCGTTGATTATCCTGTTTATGCCATGGTCATTTCCCAGCATTATCCCTTACTTAGCACCACATAGAATGTAAAAGAAGTTAGATTAAAAAAACAGGCCGTCTGCCACTTTTCCTAGGAGATTTGGGAGCATTCTGTATTGCCTGTTAGTTGAAAGTGTTGAGCAAGGAATAACTTGTCACATTTGCCAAATGTGTTGAATAAAAGGCAACCACTGCTTCAATTACCACATTTCCATTCATCTGTACACATATCACCCATCTGTCTCAGAGGAACTGAGTCAGACAAACTGGGAAAAATCAAGAAGCAACACATTGCTTCTGGATTCAGAAAGCCTTTCCAGCTTTTTTTTTCTTTGTCGTAATATACTGTAACTAATGCATAAATACAAATACACAAATATTTGTATACAAATACACAATTTTATTATAATTCTAAAATTATAAATTTTACATATATTTCAATAGTTTATTTTATTACATATTTACTATTAATTAATATTAAAAATACACAGTAAAAATAGTTTACTAGTAAATGTTTTCATTAAACTGGAAATTCAAGGCATGATTATTTTTGCATATTGGATATGTGAAACAGCTGTGTCATAAAATCTTACAATAATCTTTGAGGATTGTTAAATGTCTATAGCTGCAGGTAGACTGTAAGGACATGCCAGTACTCTGTCTGATGTTCAGACATGATGACTCACATGAACTGACTCGTCAGCTGGAAATATCTAGCGCTTGTTGGAATCTTGCTCTGGGATCTCTTTTTTTTTTTTTTTTTTTTTTCAAAAAATAAAGGAAAGAGACGTACTGTACTCATCCACTCTTACACGCACAGCCACAGTTTCTGTGGCTTTGCCCTCATGTCTAAACATGTTCATGTTGGTTCTTCTCTCATTGACAGCAACTTATTTAGTCTGCTTATTGAAGTGGTGCGCAGAGAGTGTGGCGATGACTGGAATCCATTTCTGAGGCAACAAGTCTCTAATTTTCCATTGTTTCAGAGGGTGTTGATCAGAATAGCAGATCAGGACATGCCTGAAATCATTTTACCCAGTTAGTGTTCTGGTTTCAATTATTTCCCCTTGTCAAAGCAACAAATACTCTGAATCTTTTAGAGAAAAAATGTATGCATGTGTGTTTGACCCAACAGTTTTTAGCTAATTATAATGGTTATTTAAACAGTTATGTTAAGGGTTTATTTAAGGTTCACCCTCCCTCGTGAGGCTTAAAGCTTTGATACTCCCTCATATTCTTGAGTTACGTCAGTGCATTCTTTCTGTAACTGACTCACATTGGCTGTGTCCAAAATCAAAAGCAGCTGCCTGTCTTCCTAGTCCATCAGTCACTTAATTGGCGGCAGGCAGGTTTTAGACTGATTTGCATTTTAGACTGATTAAGCATCTGTTTAATAATTTATTTAATCTCCACATTCATTTAGAGACAATAAAAAAAATATGATAAATTGTATGGTACTGATATATCATGATCACAGATTTTTTCTTTTATGTAGCGTATTGTTGATTTTCGACATTTAAATGTGTCCTGTATTTTATACCTTTGCTGACATCTAACGCTAAAGTTAACCTTTAAAAAAACAGTAATAATCTAATGACGCTATTCAATGTAGTCTTTAGCAAATCTTAAAATGATTAGACATTTTTCATACTGTGCATTAGAATTTAAATTAAATTAAATTAACACTACCGTTTAAAGAGTCAAAAAGATTTTTGTTTTGAAAGAATTTTATGCTTTTATTCAGCGAGCATGATTTAAATTTATCTAAAGTGACAAAAAAGACATTTATAATGTTACAATAAATATCTATTGTAAATAAATAAAAAATGTTATACTTGAAATGAATGACATTTTAAAATATATATTATTAAATGATAAACAATTTATTTAAAATTGTAATTTTTTTAAAATATATTATATATTACTATTTTTATATTTAATATTACTGTTTTACTGTGTTTTTGATCAAATAAATGCATCCTTGGTGAGGATAATGTTTCACAAACATTTAAAAATCTTACCGAGCCCAAACCTTTGAATAGCAGTGTGCATTTACAGAGATTAAATTCAGTTTTTATTTTTTACTTAATAAAAAAATATAGAAAGCTATAGCTATTGGCACATTTCTGTGGACCTGACAGAGTGCAGGAGAAAAAGGTGTCTGTGTTGCTGCCTGACTAAAACGTTTGTGTTTTGTTTTTTTCACCCCTAAATTCTTTGCAGATGTACATGATTGGATTTCACTTCTTTGACTCAAAACATCATGAATGCTCTCTCTGCCACAAGGGAAGAGCAGTGGTGTGGGTTAACACTAGGCTTTTGTTTCCACTTTTTCCTGCATCATAACAGCAAAATGCTTTACATTTCTGGTCTCTGGTGTTTCTAGTCAAATGAATGCACAGCTTAATCCTTTGCACATTTTTATATTTAGTTATATTTTAAAATGTTTCAGTTTAATTAATTGAGTCGATCTTTTTTTATTGAGTTGAAGTTAGAATCTATCATGGTGGTGCTTATCGGGTTACTCAGGAAAAAGGTGGATTGGATTTTGAGTTTCTTTAAGGCTGCAGTATTTTGTATTTTACCTTCTACTTCTTTTATCATCATACACTGACTCAAAACGCAGTCATCTGTGTGCAACAATCTTTCACCTGGCAACAACACAAGTCCTGCTGTGACCCCTGTCACCTTTCAGTCGGGTCACCTGTTACCCCTCACCCCGACACTTGAGAGGTCCAGAGAGACACACACACTCTCTCTCTCTCTCTCTCTCTCTCTCACACACACAGCAGACAGAGAGTTCTTTGAGCTTCATTTCCTCTCTTTATATTTCTCTCTCTCTCGTATTCACTGTCACAGAGGTACTTAATTCTCCATTCAGTTGGGATTTGCTTCATTAGTGTGCTAGATCAATCTCCATTTGTTTATCATGGAGGAGGACTGTGACAAATTCTGACAGAAACATGCTTTCCTATAAATATTTTCATATGAATTCACATTGTTTGAGACTCACAAACACTTGTATATTTCACTGACGCAGAACTTTATGACTCATCATTGTCTATTAACTTTGGACCGCACAGTGTCCTGCTCAAGGCCTCCACCCCATTATTGCTCTCATGTGAATGACTTAATTTGTTTTAGAGGGAGTATAAACACATTTGAGCTTGTTGAAGAAATGTTGTCCAAGAAAGAGGTGAAATCAGTCGGCCTGTTTCTTCACCATCTAAGTTATACACATTTATTTAGCCAGTCTTAACAATGAGAATTGCTCTGTACCATTGTGATTTGGTTGAGCGATTTGAGTTTTGAATGATGTAACTGAACTATTACTTGTTACGTTTATGCCATCAGTTCTATTCGCATACACAACACGTGGAGTTGCTTTTGAATGAGTAGTCTCTTATGCTCACCAAAGCTTAATGTATTATTTGTTCAAAAAAAAAAAAAGTAATATTGTGAAATATGTTATTTATTCAGTCTTTAGTGTCACATGATCCAAACAGCTGTGCTGCTTAATATTTTTGTAGAAACTGTGTATTTTTTCAGGATTCTTTGATGAATCAAACATTTAAAAGAACAGCATTTATTTACAAATGAATTTATGTAACGTTATAAATGTTTTTACTGTCAGTTTTTAATTAAACATTGAATGTTGATAAATAAAATTTTAATTGTTACACGTACTTATTACAATTACTGTTAATTATGCATAATTACTTGCAAGTAACCCTAAGCCAAACCCTAATCTTAACCATAACCATTTAGTAAGTACATGTAGTTAATTAATATTATTCAGTGCTTAAATGTATAATTAAGGTTCTTGCGGACTGAGTCCGAAATTTTCGTATACAGAAAATCGAACCGGATCCGAATTTCTTCATGACGGACGAAAGTTTCGGAGGCAGTGTGTAAACGTGATTGACACAATGTGAGGTCGTATTTATTTTTTAACGTGCGAAGAATTCGGACTCTGTGTGCAATGACCTTTACACTGTAATAAGAAGGACACCTTAAAATAAAGTGTAACCGTATTTTTTTTTTAAATTAACCGCAACATTTTGAACAGTAATGTATGTGTGTTCAATTTTAGAAAAATAGAAAAACTGAAGTAATTGTGTATCTTTAACTAAAACTTGACATAAAAACAGCTAACTTGCAGTTTAGTAATTAAGTAAGAAGTTGATTCCGTAACCAATCCAAATTATTTAGTTAACTTAATTCAGGGAAGGATTCATAAAAATGATTCAAAAAGGTAACGCTTGGGTTTGTGAATCTTTAAAAGAACCCGAATGACCTTATTGAGACAGACTATACTCCTATACTCCTATATCAGACTATACTCATAATGCTGCATGTTAGGATTTCTTGCCATTATTTTTCTTGCCACCGTGTCTGTTTACCTCATTCAAACTTTAAATGCACCTTGATTAAAAAAAAAAAAAGTTTTTTTTTTCACCTTTCACAGGCAGTCATTATGAAAACATGGGGACATCCCTTTAAAGCCAACATGAAATGCCTTTTTAAACAAATTAAACAAGATGTCTATTGAGGAAAAAAATGCATATGTAACTCATTATTATTCTTAAAACTTATCTTAATGTTTAATGAAATATATACTTTGCTTCTGATACTTAATTTAAAAAAAATGTATGTTGCGAAAGTAGTGAATAAATGTATTATTTTTTTCAGGGCCATTTGATTGGATCAGAAAAAAAAACTTTACTACAAAAATAAATAGATTGCATGATATTCCCTGGATACTAATAAATGCGGATTCTTGTTTTCTAAACAGCTGTTCTGACGTCGTCAGGTTTTGAGCTCATCACTTCTGAATGTGTAATGAGAAAACCTGAAATGCAGATCTTTAACAGGAAAGGGCATCCCACAGACAAATACTCTGGGGAACTGTAATGAAAATATGTTTGTTGTATAGGCCTAGGTGTCATGTTTAATCTATCTCTCTTTTGCTTGTGATGCTCAGGTGATGAGTGAACATGGAGGCTGGATCGGTGGTGCGTGCCGTGTTTGAGTTCCTTCCCAGTGTCTCTGAAGAACTCCCGCTGTTCACTGGAGATGTCATTGAAGTGCTCAGCGTTGTTGATGAATTTTGGCTGCTCGGAATTAAAGATGGAGTCACAGGTAAAGTCATGCAAGGATTCACATTACATTGTCTGTCTGTGATATTAGTGTTGATATCTTTTCATTTTTTCTGCCTTCAGGCCAGTTTCCCAGCACTTTTGTGGAACCTGTTACAATCCCAAGCACCAAGACAGGAGAGAATCTGTATGTGTGCATCAGTGACTTTAACTCTGTGGATGCTGGAAACCTACCACTAAAGAGAGGTATGGAGAGGTGCTCTTAGTTATTAAACATGCATGACTTTTATCCAGGTTCATTAAGGTTAATAATACTGCAACAAAGGGAAAATGTTAAAAATGATTAATTATGCTGATGCATAATACACTTTCCATGTTATTCCAAACCTGTATGACTTTCTTTATTCATGTAACAATTCAAAGACATAATGGAATCCCTATAATGAGACTTTGGGCATTCAGCGTTTTTTTTGGAGATTGTGAAGCAAAAAGCAGTATAAAAACAAAGCAGAAAAGTCTTTGCATCTCAAAGAGCTATGTTTTCCACAAGACATTTGTGTTTCATGTAAGATCATGCAGGTTTGGAATATGAGGGTGATTTATAAATTATGACAGAATTTTTATTTTTGAACTAGATGTTGCTTTGACATAAAGACGTTTAATCTATATATAATGTTACAATCTTAAATAGGTGATGAGTTAAATCTCTTTGTACTGCCATTTTCTCTTTCCATCAGCATAAATCCTGCTTGCTCAGAGTGACGTAATGTCATATATGAGAGGTATATTTCATTTTATACAGTAGACAGTAGAGCCCTAGATGGTAGATCACCTTTACTGTAGCCACAGAAACAGAAAGAGAAGGTTTATTGCAATGTTTGCTGTTTTTGTAGAGATGTTAATCAAAAATTAAAGCTCTGGGTCATCAATCATATTTATTCCTGATGTATCCAGTTTATTGTCTATTTTTGGTCTACATATGTTCTATATATATCATCAGAGTTTTTAGAAGCGCTGATCCCAAGTCACCACTAGAGGTCACTAGTTCTGTGTTTATATTGTGTTGAATAAATGATAGTCATAATCCCAAAAGGTAATACAAAATTTTTTATTTTTGTATTACTTGTCTGTTATTCTTATGTGTTCTGTAATGTTTTTTCTTCTTTTCATTGCTTAATTTGGAAAATGTTTCTTTGTGTTTGATGTTTTGAATCTTACATGTCTGTTTATGTTGTATATTGCTTTAGATGTTTGTAGTAGTCAGTACTGATCTAATGTGGAAACTGTGATTTGTCCAGCACACACTTCCTTTATTTTTATGTGAAAAACTCAACTGGATGAATTTAGTTTCCCCTATCATGTCAGTGGGGATCATATACGCTGTTCAAGTTTATGAGTTGAACACAATGGGAGGCGGAGCGTGTCTGTGTGGAATGTGGCCCTTGTGACCCTAATGGACATTCTGGCTCCTGTTGATGTGTATGTGTGTGTGTTTGCTAAGTGAAACTGACCACACCAGTGACTTTACCCGCATGCAAACTGACTTGAGGTCAGAGGTGAACTTCACACAGCTCTAATGCTATTTACAAAGACAAAATAATTTTTGTCTTTTGCCCTGGCTGCAAATGTATGTGTCAACACAATTACTCACCTACTAGTTAAAATTCCATTTACAATTAATGCATTTAGCAGATGCTTTAGTGTGGATGCAATTCGGAAAAAATATGCTAGTTATACAAATAAGTATTATCTAATACAAATAAATCTAATACAGCTAATACAAAACATAATCCACCTAAATCCTTATATAAATAAGTCAACAGATTTTCTTAATGATCACTTTACGCTTGACAGAAGTTCTTATGGTTCTCATATGTAGAGGAAGTTGTTTACACTATTTGGGTGTGAGAAAAGTAAAATGCGTAGTTCTGCTGGAGGGACTATTGGGTGAGGGTGACGAAGGGCACTGTGGTTGTCCGTCAAAGGGGACGGTCCAATTGTTGGTCTGTGAACACACGCAGATGGTCATCTTTCACATCTTGCTCTTTTTTTAAAAAGGGTCTAATGTCAATAACATTGAATTATATGGATAGCGTATTCAGACTTGTTTTCAGAAAATGTGTCTTTAAAGATATAGTTTACCCAAAAATGATTGTCGTTCCAAACCTGTATGAGTTTCTTCCTTATGTTGAACACAAAAGATATTTTGAAGAATGCTGTTAATCAAAGATTTGATGTTCCCCATTGACTTACGTAGTATTTCTATACCTACTATGGAAGTCAATGGGGACCAGTTTGGTTCTTCAAAATATCGTCTTTTGTGTTCAACATAAGAAAGAAACATACAGGTATTGAATGACATGAGGGTGAGTAAATGATGACAAAATCTTAATTTTTGGGTGAACTATTCCTTTAATTACTGCACTGGAGGTACTTGTTTTTAAGTATGAACAAGTTAAAATATGCCTTTGCTATAAGAAAAAATACACTTATTTTAATACTTATAAATAATGATCTTGTTTATCTAGCCGTTATCTCTTTTTAAATGTTTAATTTACTTACTTATTTTGATTTAGCCAACTGAACTGAAATTAAATGGCCTAGATGCTGCCATTGCATAAAACAACCACATAAATAAATAAATAAATAAATATATTTAAGAAACAGTCTAGATAGACTATAGTAAATGTATCTTGTTTTTAGGGTTACTATATATTTTTTATAATAGGAAAGAAGTTTTGGAGTGCTTCTCTAGATATTAGCAGGGCTGCTGCATTCTGAATAAGCTGCAGAGGTCTCATTAACATATGCTGGGAAGTCAGCCAGAACAGTTTTGCAGTAGTTGTTATTGAAAGATTCAAAAGATTTTCACCAAATTGTTTTTTATTACCAGTATTTTTGTTGAGGATATTTCAATCCTTGTTATCCTGATGCTTATTTCCTACTCTTCTCTCCTGCTGTAGGTGATGTAGTTGCTGCTGAAAGCAGTGTGGATGCTGTGTGGATGAGAGGGCATAATGCATGGGGCTCACGCGGGCTCTTCCCCGTCTCTTGCGTTAAAGAGCTGGAGCTTTCCGGGCAATCCAGGCAGCTGTCAGAGCGCAGCGCGGCCGCCCAGGCCTCCGAGCTTCCCCCACATGCGCTGAGCCAGGCCCGTGCCCTCATGAGCCTTCACGCCCAGCTGGACGAGGAGCTGGACTTTCGCGAGGGTGATGTCATCACCATCATAGGCCTGCCAGAACCTGGATGGTTCCAGGGAGAGCTGGACGGCAGGACGGGAGTTTTCCCTGAGGGCTTTGTGGAGCTGCTCGGTCCCCTGCGCTCACCTTTGGAGGAGCCTGAACCTCAGACCCTACAACAGTATCCAGCTTACAGCATGGAGGAAGAAGAGAGGAGGGAGGAGGAAGAGAGGGATGAGGAAAATCTAGAAATGGAGATTCAACAACAGCAAGAGGAAGAAGAGGAGGAGGAGGAGGAGGAGGAGGAAGAGGGAGCTGTATATGGTATTGCGCTTTATGAATTCCGGGCACTTGAACCTGGTGAGCTGGACTTTGATGTTGGTGATAGGATCCGTATCCTCACCACGATGGAGGATGGCTGGTTGCAGGGGCAAATACATGACAGAAGAGGAGTTTTCCCTCATCGATTTGTCAAGATGGAAGGGCAGCTACAGGTTGTCCCACAAAGCGAGACTTTAATTAGTGAACCTAAGATAGAAGAAGAGCGTTACACTCCTGATTATACCTCAGCTCAGCAAGATTGCACAGTGCCAGAATATGGGCAGGAGTGGGATACTCAGGAAGACCACACAGTTTGGGACCTGGATTACTTTGAGCGCCGGGAGGAGGAAAGAAAGGATGAGCATGTGCACTACATCCAATCCGATCAAAGTTCTCAAGGGAGAGGAACGACTCAAAATCAATCACAGGTTCATCCGCAAGAAAGAAGGCGAGAAAGACCCCCACCCCCTCACACGCAACCCCGCAGGGCGAATAGCTCAGTCCAAAGTACCAGAACGGGCAGCCCCAATCTGGGTAGACCTCAGCTGCCCCCTAGGCCGAGTCTACACGCCCTCAGCAACCGAAAATACAGCACCAGTTCTCACACCAGTTTACGAGAACCTCCCCCAGCACCCATCTCAAGGAAACAAAGTCTAAATCCGCCCACCAGAACCTCACCTAATTCCACCTGGACAAGGAACAGTGGTAACTATGCATCTCATGACCGCAGAAACCCCTTCAACAGTAAAATCTCTGCTGAGAAGAACAGGCAGAAGAAGTTAACTCGACACGCAAGCGTCAGTGATGCTGACCTAATGTCCGGTGGCCTGAGCAACCACTGGCCATGGCCTCAGGAACAGGGTTCAAATGGGTTACCAACGTCTCGGACACTGGAGACTTTGGCTGTGTCAGCTGGGGATCTTGAATCCAAGCTTTCTCAGCAGCTGATAGAGTTTGAACGCAGCTTGCCAGGTCGTGGCAACGGAGCCACAGAACAGAGCCGATGGGAGGAGGTTAGTGGTGGAAGGGGCAGTAAAGTTTCCCGCCACTTTTCCATTATGGACTACAGCAATGAGAACGACATAATCTGTGGCTCCTCCCATTCCCCGATGGAATGTTTGTTGCCCACCTCTTCCTCTCCCTCTGGCTCCGCCTCCTCCTCTTTGGAGAGGCGGAAAACGCTACGCCCACCTCCTCCTAGACCGCGGGTCCTTAGGCTACCAGCACCTACAAACTCGCATTGTCCTCAAACCAATGGACGCATTGCTCCTCAGCCTTACAGACCCACACGCCCAGCGCCACGCCCACCTCCTCCGTGCCCACGTACCAACGCTGTGATGCCAGGTCCCCCTCCACCCACCTCCAACCCATTCTATAACTCACCGGAAGAGAAAGAGATTGTTGAAGAGGTGGAAGATGCAGAGGATGCTCTGGAGATGGAGAAAGAAATGGAGAGAGAAAGAGAGAGGGAACAGGAGCAATATAGGTTACTCTTGAGGTTGGAGGAGGTGGAAAGAGACATTGATATGTATTCTCACACAGCCCAGGAGCTGCAGGCCATGCTGGAAGAAGAGCAGGATGAGACTTCGAGACAACAGGCTCTTGAGAATCTGGAATTCTGCACCTACACCATGGAGACCCTGACCCTGGAACAGCAACAGCTACAAGGTAGTCACAAATTTCTCTTTTTACTCTCAGTATATGTGTTGTGTTTTTACCACTGTTATACAGATTACGTTCAGTATCTGATATCTAATATTCTAATATTTATTTATTTATTTATTCGTTCGTTTATTCATTCTAAATTAGGAAACATGCAGCATTTAACAGTATTATTATTATAGTGATGCATGTTTCCCACTTGTTTCTCTCTAGGTAATAATTGGTTTATGTCTGTTTCTTGACTATAATAATAATGCCAAGAAGAAGAAATTATTAGGTAGTGACAAACAAGTGACAAACATGCGTAATAATAATAATAAAAGTAATAACAATACAAATAATAATAACAATAATTGTTGTTAAATATAATAATAGTAATGATAATACAATATTGTTGTTGTTATTAAAAAATAACAATAATAAGGAAATGGGCAGCAAGTAAGATAGTGTCACTGTGTCAGTGGATTCTTCAACCTCCCTGAGAATTTGTATTTCCACATAAGCCACTTCTATTTGTTTTATGCTGGTCACACTCTTTGACAAAACAGAACAGCAGCTCATATCAATTCTAGAAAACAACCTGTCAGCTGCTCGTTGTCTTCAGCTATGCATCGTTTTGATTTGAATAACTGGATATGTAGATTTACATATCAGCATTCTTGCTTGTGCAATATCCACAATAATCAGCCGCTATCCTCTTTTGAGGTCAAGTTACATCTTGAACGTTAGAGGTGTTCCCGATTAGTGCTTTCAATATGCCACTGAAACATCACCCAAGACAAAGTTCACTGTACTGGGTGTGTCTATACTTTTATTTATGTTGAAATTCTCCATACCGTCTCTGTCAACATAACTTATTTCCTGAGAAGTCTGTCATCTATATCAATATGCATTGGCTGGTTTGCTCACATCTTCTCAAAGATGTTGTCAATTATATTACAATCTAAATGAGGAATTATAAGCCTCCGTTCTTCTTATGCTTTCTATGTAATATTCAGCAGTTTCTCATAAATGGTCTCTGCTTGACCTTCACACCTAAGCAGGGAATAGAACACACCCAGGCATAGGACTGAACACATGATAGGCGGTCCATTTTCATAAAGGATAGAAACCACTTTGATTCTCAAAGTGTAAAGAATCAGTAGACAGTGGCTCTGGGAGTATCATGTAAAGGCACAATGTTTTTCTGACGTGAGGCATCGTGGTCATGATTCACTGTACAGTAGAACATCATGTAATCCCTCTGTGCCAGATCTCAGCCTGTCAGTCTTAGGGTGGAAATTTTAGTGCTGTGTTTGTTTGCACAAACTTTATCCACAGATACTGAAGTAACCGTTTCGCCCCTAATAGATTGTCTGATGTATAATGTATGTAGTTATAATTTAAAAGGTATTACCGTATAATTGTTTTAACATGGGTATATTACCTATGTGTGGAATGCTGGTCTTGTTGGCTACACTTTTCCCATGTACATATGAAATACATGGCCTCTTTGCACCCGTGTTCTTGCTCTCTTTCTCTTGCTATCTAGCCCTACATTTCTCTCTGTATGTCCCTTACTCCCAGAATCACTGTTTCGGTTCTCCTCCTGTTTTTTTTGGTATAATAGTAGACATTACCATAGTAATCAAGCCTTTTTTGGAGATCATGGACAGCAGTAGTTTTAGAGCCAGACTCTGGAGCTCTCTGGTTCAACCTGTGGTGCGTCTCACAGCCCTTTTTGGCCATGTTCTTAGAACCAGAACCACACATGCACCAGGTAAGACTTAAGCTGAGATGGAGAGGGCTTGTGTGTGTATTTCTTAGTATGTGGTAATACAGAATTTTAAAATACCTTTTTTTCCTTTTCATATCAGATTGCTTTTGTAATTAGATTTCATAGCCAAGAAAGTGAATTAGTTGTTTTGGTTTTTTTTTTTTGCTTTGTGTTTTTGTGTTCACAGCACGTGACGCTATTATGTGTGTCACATACACTGTTTGAACACAGCTGTGTACACATCTTGCTTGATAAGTGTAACCTGCTTGCTAGTCACAGCCATCTGTTTTCAAGTATAAGGGACAAGGAATTCGGATTGGAACTTGGATAAGGTTTTAGATTTGATAATGAGTCAATTTTAAAGCAAGGAGCTGCATCAGTGGCTCGCCAGGAGTGATTATCAGGCATAGTGATGCATGCCTTTGGTTTGGAGCACTGCCCAAGTCTTGGTGAACATCAGTTGTTTTCTGTGATGCCTGTATGTCTTGGACTAACCGAAGTGGATCGGCGCAACACTGTTTGTGTATGTGTTTGAATCAACTTTAATTTAAAATGATTTTTTCCTATTAATCATTCTTGCTTTGTTTTTGCTCTTTACACTTACTCTACACAACTGAATTTTCAAATCAAAAATTTTTTTATGGATTTAAAAAAAAATGTATTTACACTGCGCAGTAAATTATTTAGGTTTTCAATTAGGGCTGGATGATATGACCTGAATACAAAATTTCTATTTATTGAACATTTTATCTCGATTAATGAATGATTATTTTGTTTATTTATTTTTGTCCTCATAGTTCACTGACAAGGTTTGTACTGTAAATATGCTCAGCTATTAAAGGTGGGAGATATTTTTTTCTAATCAAAAGTGCATTTCTTTGTGATAAAAATAATTGTAAAGGAAACAAAATATTTATGGTTATTTATTGAATATTTCAAACAACTGGAATCAAAGCACACATTTCTTGAAATGAAAAGTCTTGTGAAAAAGTCACATTTCAGTTTTAATGTAAAAACGATATTTTCACATTAAAAATATGTAAAGGGCATATTTTTACACTGCTTCTGTTGCTCAGACGACTCTGTGTTTGATCTCTCCTCTATGCTGCTTCCATGCCACTGACTGGACAGAAGTCACATGACTACACACGTAGTAGCATGTTTTTAAGGGGAAAGTCAAGGTTGACAATTCGGGTTGCTGCTGTGGGTTGTTTTTTAGTCTGTTTTTTTTAAACAAAGTGATTAATTTAATTTTACTTTTCAATTAATTGTCCAGTCCTATTTTCAGTGCTTGTTAGTATAGCGATGTGTGTCATATTGAGTCATTGGGTGTCATAATGCTGTCAGTACCATCAAGAGTGTTTCTCTTTATTCATTTAGCTAGATAAATTATGTACTAAGATCACCAGCCTAGTGATCTTACACTGTTAATAATATACAAATAAGTGTGTGTGTGTGTGTGTGTGTGTGTGTGTGTGTGTTGTTTCCACATTTATCGTAACAGGGTGTGTTTCTCAACAGGGAGGGTAGAAACAATGGTTATTTATTGTTACAGTGCAGGGAGTCAGTCAAGACTCAAGAGCCTATCAGCTATGGAGTTATACTTGCTGAACAGCGGTTTTCTGCTGGAGGGAGGAGACAAGCTCCTTATTTCATCATCTCTTCTGGAATGGAACAAAAAACAAAACTGAATTTTGGAGTAAGACAGGATTAGAAGTTATTTGAAATTGTATTGGATAAGAAAGAAAGACAAAAAGAAAGAAAGAAAGAAAAAAGAAATTGAAGGCAGTTTTTGGGCTTATCAGACCCACAGGCTCTTATATTTTTCATGTATCATTTTCTTTCTGGGAACTGTTCTATCCATAGTCCTGTTGTTGGAGGAAAGACAGAGTTGTGATTTTGGTTTTGACAGGCTCATTTATGAGTGTATTTATGATTGAGTGTCCTGTTCTAGCCTTCTGTTGCCCCTTCCACAGCCTTTGTTCTAATTGGGATCTGTTTGGGTGCTCATAAAAAGCATCAAGAGCTCATTTGTGTCCTGGATCTAATCTCCAGCTCCCAGCTTTTCTGTGCCTGTCTCATGCACGAAAGCCTATTCAGGTTAACAGAAGGCTCTTTAAAGAGCTGTATGATCCCATCGCCTGCTGGAAAGGCTGTGAGCGATTGGATGGAATGCTGTTCTAAAAACAGAGATGAGAAGAGTGGCATGCGAGACCTGTGTCCTCACCTCTGTCACAAGCATGCATCTGAATGCTTCGTTGCTGTAATTACTTTTTGAGTCCTGTTGTATTCTCTGATAGATTCCAAGTAATCAAAATGTATGAAACAGGCATTCATTGAGGGACAGTGGCTGTCTTGAAGGCTTTTGATCCACAGGTTTGTCTGTCTTAAATGAGATTCATAAGTTTTTTTCCCCCCTATGCCAGGACATTAAGAGCCATTAACTACAGAGCAAAACTCCTTAAAACTCCTTAAGGACCTTCTTCATAAGGATCTTCTGCATACCTCTTTGTGAACCTAAAAGCAGATTTTAGATATAAATGTATGAAATGTGTTTTTGACGCAAGGCACCAAGTGCATCTTTGAATGTGACTTCAGTGCCATTTCAAAGGGTTGTACTTGTGTAAACAAAGTAAAACAACTCCATTACACAAGAGGAATGTTGCTCCTGATGTCTGTGAAGTGGAAAACAACATGCACAGAGTTTCGGTCTGCCCCATGTGAAGAAATGTGAGATCTTAAACACTGATTATCAAAATTCCAAAGTATAAAGAATAGATGACAAGCCATCAGACCCACAAAATCTCTTATTCTCACTTTCTTTTCAGCCTTAACTGGAGCGATATTTATTTTGTATTTTAATATCATAAGTAGCTATTGCAAAAAAACTTTCTTGTTCTCTTTTTACCACATTTTCACATTACTAGTATTTGTATTCATTGACACATTCTCAGTACTGTGTGCTGTAGGAAATCATAGTACTGTGTACTGTTTTGTCTTTTTTTTTTTTTTTTTAAGGGGAGTGATATACTATACTGAATCGCATGAATAGCATTTTTTTTTTCTTCTTTGCATGAAAAGATGCCCTGGCCTGTGAAACCAGGGGCGGCCCTTAACAATGGTTCATTGTGCAGTGTGCAGGCACTCGACAGTGCACGGTGCTCTCTGGAATAATCGGCCTGTGTCCAACTTTCCCAGGTCAGCCTGTTGAAACATGAAAGTAGAAGATTATGGCATTCATGGGAACCTTGCTACTCTGAAACGTATGATAGCAAGTTAGAACAGATACAGCATTGATTCTGCTTTTGACAGAACATTCAGTGTGTCAGGTTGTTTTTGTAAGCATATAAACCTGCTAAAAACACAAGCAGAAACTGTGAAATAGTACAGCTTCAAGATCCCTGTTCTAGTTACACAATAGCCTATAAAGTGCCTTCAAGGAGCATATACAGCTTTGCTCATGAGTAATGCCAAGTTTAAAAACTCCTCAGAGAAGTCTGTGGAATGGAAGAGGATAATGCTCCCTCCTCTTTTGTGAAGTCCAGCCTGTGTTTTCATGCAAACAGAGACTTCAGCCAATCACAGCCTCCCTGTAATCCATTCATGTGACTACGTTCAATGATTAACCCTAAATGCCTCCCCTTTGCCTCCTCTCCGTTGTTGCTTCTTCCCTCCCCCACCTCCTTCCCTCTCTTCCTCCTATTGGCTGGGTAGGCGGAGAGAGAGACGGAGAGAGAGAGATTGAGTTCCTCAGGTCTGAACCAGACAGTCCTGTTCAGTCAGCCATCGTAGAAAGAGTTTGAGCATGCCTGACAGGTGGAGTCCTCTACATCTAGACCTGGAATGTGAAATTTGGGTAAGCTAACACCGCTTTCCCTTTTTGTGGACTCTCACGGCCATTATGAAGGGACAGGTGGTCTTAGGACACCCTATGCCATTTGCCCCAGTGCCCTGGGACTTCAACAGGTCTCCTCCCAAGAGAGGTAAGAGTGTCGAGGAGTTGGTGAGTGAGGGCTGGGAGAAGGAGAGATGCATACAAATGCTGCATTTTCAACAACAGCAAGAACTTCAGCAGCAGTCAGTCATGTGCCCTCAGGACTTCAGACCCACGCCGGGACACTGGGAGCACCAGGCCTACCTCGGAGAAACCAATGGGTACCGTCAACAATGCTGGGAATATGAGGACTGGGACAAGGTTCCTTACCGAGAGGGCCCTCCACAACAGTTCTTTTATCAATCCCCAGAAGCAGTTTACCAGGAGCCGAGGAAGCCACAGGAGTGGACAGGCGATCACTGTTTCTATCAGCATCAGGAAGAACTGGATTACTCTGACCACAGAGACTTTGCACAGAGCCCAAGGAGTAAGGAACGTCCTGACTATGTGACCCGGTACCACTCTTGGGAATCAGATGACTACTGTGAGGGACGAGAACCATACAGTCGCAGAGATCGGTATGCATACGGTTTTGACCGCGATAGCCAGGACTACTATGATAAAGAGCTCGATAATTACAGAGATGGGGACCGCAGGGGCCGGGATTACTATGACCATAAAGAGCTGGAGAAGTATGACCGTTATGACCGCAGAGACAAGTACTATGACAGTAAACATCAAGAAAATTACGACTCCAGGAAAAAGGACCGGTACAGATATAGAGAAGCAGACTATGAATCCAGAGACAATTACCAGCGCTATGATCGTAGAGAGAAAGACCAGAGTGATGACAGAAATAGGGACCGCTATGACCGTAGTTACTGTGAGGAGGGCCGCAGGAGAGGTGACAGCTACCAGTATAGAGACAGGGATTCAATCGACCGAAGAGACTACGACCGGTATGTAGAGAGGAAGGGCGATTACTATGACTACAAAGAAAAGGAGAAGATCCGCAGTGACTTTAGGAAAGATGACTACTGTGACCGTAGAGAAAGAACAGGAGAAAGGGACTCCTCTAAACTAGATGACAAGGAATGGTACGAACGTAAGAAAGGTAACCACTATGACCTCAAACCGAGAGACCGGTATGATTACAGAGAAAATGGCCAGTCTGAACAGAGGGACCGCTTTGAACCTAAAGAAAGAGACTCTTATCAGTACAGAGAGGGTGATCAACGTGATTACAGAGAAAAAGATGATCGAAACTACTGGAAAGATGAACGTTATGATAGCGGTGTTAAAGACTGCTATGAAGACAAGGGTTGTGAGAGTGATCAGTATGACCAGAAAAGCAGGGAGCGTTACAGAGATGTAAGGTCAAATTCCTTAGAACAGAGACAAGAGTCTGACCACAACAGTGGAAGACACTGCAAGGAATGGGAAAAGGATGTTTATCAAAAGCAGACACTGAAGGAGAGACGGTCGTATGAGGATCCTGTTAAACTCAATTATGACCACAAGGACCAATTCAGTGATCGCCCGGGTTCAGGAAAAATGGATTTGGAAGGTCAAGGCCGGATAAGGAAGCCCGTTTATGTGGGTTCACTTGACAGGAACAGCTTCTATAGGAAGACAGCACCCAGCTCTCTCAGGAAGTCAGAGTTTGCCACCAACAGGAAAAAGAAACAAGGTAAGGCACATTCGTACCAGCAGCACATCGAGTACTATGGCAATAAGTCTGTGAGGGGCAAAACACACCTTGAGGTGGCTGTGGGTGTTCTTTGACGTAACAGAATGAGTCAACTAACAATAGTTAGTAATAATGTCCATATGGATATCACTTGAGGTTAAAGCTCTCTTTTGACCTTGTCATAGAGCTCTGCTTTAGGACATCTCCCAATCAATTCAGGAAATACCAAAGGTGCTGATTGTGCTGTCACCATCTTAATGCATAGGTATGCATGTCTGTGAGACTGCCTATTGAAGCTGTCAGTGTGGAGCAGTGTGGTGTTTCACTTTTCTTTTTTTTTTATTCTTAGAGGTGAACTTGGAAACTTAAAGGGAGGGGGAACTGGTCCAACAGGTTTTGTTGTCCCCCTCGTTTTCGGTCTTTCTTTGTTTCTCACCCTCCCTCCTCTTTTCAAACTTTTTTTTCTTTTGTTTGACAACCACTGAGTATTTTATGATGCCACAACTTCAGACAAAATACAAAAAAATAATGCACCAAAATGTTCAAAGCCTAGAAGTACTATTTTGCATCAGCTTTAAATTGGCCTCATTTAGACATTTAAGCTACATTTGTTTGAAACATAACATACATAATTTTTAATATAATATTTATTTTATATTTTTCATGTTTTCAAGCAAAACATTTGCAAAAATATTTTTTGTATTTAGATGTTTTTGCCATATTATATTTTCATATAGTTTAGCATGTCAATAGTTAGTTTAATGAACTGTTTACTCTGCCTCTATACCTGTATCTAACATAATGTTAATACTATTACTTCTACTAAATGAATAAATGTTTAAAGAAAAGTTAGTTGACAAAAAGTTACCAAGTTGCCACTTGGTTTGTGATTTAGTTTTTTAATGCAATGGCATTAATACATTTTCTTTTTTGAGGCCACTCTATAGACTTTGTGCCTCAGAGAAACAAATGCGTAGTCATTTTTAGAATTTTGTCTTTGAAATTTCTGTTTTTGTGGTAGCTCTGTATGTTCCTATAGCATTGCTGTTAGCTGGTGAAGTGGATTTACTTATTGTTGAGTTAACGAAAGTTATAATGTGCATTGTAAAGGTCGAAGTGGATGTCATTAGACTGGGAAGATTTTAAAATGAGTGGTTCATTCATAAATTCTTATGGCCTTACAAACTAGGTCCAGGTCAATATCTGTACCGTCTACTCCTTCAAGTTTCACTGACAGTCAAGAATGAATGGTCCTCAGTTATAGCTGCTTCATCAGTGCTTTTATGCATGAGGTGGCATTGTTATTGCTGTCAGTGATTGGTGATGGGTGCTTGCCATAGGTGTCTCAGTGGGACATGCGTCTGGCTTGTTTCATGTCTGACACAGAGCAGGTGGTCAGTTCAGCCCAGGGTAATCCTCTATAGCCTAGTACTCCAGTCAGCACCTCGGTGTGGAGGAGGAGGAAAAGAGACTCCAGGGGAAATCTCTGGGACTAGGATGTGCCTGGTACCAGAACCCTCCCCCCCAATCCATATAGCCTTCAAAGACCTCTTACTACTGAGTTTGGGGCCCCATGAAGAGAAGACCCTGCCTGACTCATAATCTGAGGTTATCTGTTTCAAAGGTCACAGAACTGTACCTCTGTTTTGGCTCACAATCACTTTTTTTCTTATTTTGTAAAGGTTGCTGTCCAATATTTCCTTTCTGTAGAGTTACATTCTTATTAGTAGAGTTTAAGAAGAAATCTACTTGTTCATTTTAATATGAATAATTATAATTAGTAATGAAAAAGCCATATACATGGAGCTGGTTCTCTAATCAGCTATCAAGTTTACTAGGAATTTTAGAGGTGATTTGGTACCAAGATCACCAGCCTAATGATCTTACACTGTTGATAATATACAAATAAGTGTGTGTGTGTGTGTGTTGGTGTGCCTTTATTTATTTAGTCGCCTGTTGCTGGTCTTTGTAATCCCTGTGCAGCTGCCCATGCCAGTGGTCTGGAAGGGGATTAGGTAGAAACCTTCAACCAACCCTCACACAACATGTATACAACATTAAGTCAATGGCCAGCTTGGCAGACAAAAGCCTCAAGTCACAAGCTGAGGAGGGAATTATCTAGTTAATGTAGGTCAGGAGCTCTTACACATACCCTGAAAAACAAATGCTACATTAATGCTCAGTGCCACACACCAATGGTTTTGCCCTTGACTTACTGCATTTTTAACTTGAGACTGAATTTTTACTTCCAAGTATTCAAAGTGCTAGTTTATCAGCACTCAGACACAGACCCTTCATGACTGAAACAGCACAGTGGGCATGGGTAGCTATGGTAGTAGTAAAGCTCTTCTTTGTGTAAATGTGGAGGGAGGGCTCTCGGTGGAGCTGTATATTACGTCGTCTTATTTGTGCTTAAACATTTTGTTTTGTCCCAGTGGGCCCCCTGATGAAAGACAATGAGTGTTAGGATGCTTTAAATTACGACATATCTCTGTAATGCTAATCTCAGCCTGGTAAAGGGATTATATACGACTGAATGACTTGGACTACACCAGTATGCACATTGAGTCATGAGCGTGATCTTATCAGATTCTGTGAATCAAGAGTTGTGTGGGAAAGAAGTGGTTTTGTGAACCTGATATTCAAGCAAAACACCAAGATTAGCCAGAATAATGGGGAGATTTTGATGTTATATGTGATGAGTCTAGACTGGTTGTACGAAGTACATGCAGGTGTTTTTGATTGTGTTGTGAAAGAGAAGACAATGTCACAGTAGCTGAATAAACTGTATTGCCTGCTACTCGATATGTAAAAATGAATAAAACACATGGAAAGGAGTACGGACCATTTTGTTCTTTTGAGAGTAAAAGTTTTTAAGGATCTACACACCCAGAGTTAGAAGAGTGCAGTGATTTCACTTTTTTCTTCACAGTACTGGTAAACCGTACTATAATACAATTAATTATTTTATTTTATTTGTTATTTTCAAAGAATATGTTGCTACTTTAAATATTTTCACTGGAAAAGGGTCTGTTTTTATCTGATTTGAGTATAAATTTCATTGCAGTAATGGATTGCCTCAGAAAGAGTCTAAATAGAGTTAGACTTGAAATGATGTGGACTCACAATGCTACAAAACTTCATTTGTTCTCAGTCTTATTTGCAAACAATGTCCTTTATTTAAATTTCCAAGTAAGGTTAGGATGTTTTGAAACAAGCATGTGTCTGAGAGGATGTGGAGTGGTTAATGGAATGGTTGCTCACGTTTATTACGGGTGTGTCACGTCCCACACAAATCCGACATCTGACTACAACAGAGCACTGGAATGTGAACCTGCAGCCTTTTGAACAACAAAACAAAAAACGCCGATTTCCATGACGCAGGTTTCTGCACCAGAATGAGACTGAAATTGTGTGGTGTAACTTATAATTGGTAAGGAAGTTTTAGCCCAGTTTCTGTTCTTGTATTTGAAATGACTTTTTCATTAATTCCACGTATATGCAGGACTTCAGCAGTACTTGTACACCTTGTAAGATTTCAATGCGACATACTGTCATTTTCCAAGCCGTGTTTACTTGGTTCTTAATTCTGACTAGTGTTGTAAATCTGTCCGAAGGACTGGATTTTTGTGGCTTGTAACAACTTGCAGCTTTCACTCGCTCCCACACTTACTCTCATGACAGTTGTGAAGGGTATCCATGGTAAATGGGCGGTCTTATGTGAACTTTGTCTTGAACACACAGGCCTGATAATTCATGTGACCTTAGACTAGAATGGGATGAAAACACCTCAGCACAGTCAGACCATAAAACAGTTTCACATGAATAACAATGTTATCGTTTCATTTTCAGAGTCAGAAAATGGTTGGCTTTCTCTGTAGCACATTTGTACTTTCAAAATGACTTAATTGTTTGACCTTGTAGATAGTTTATTGAAAGGCTAACATATTGGGCAGGTCATTTTATATCCCTGTTTGTTTATTTGACTTGATCAATAAACATCTTGTTTTTGCTCTCTCTTTTGGAAGTTTCTAAATCTACAGTAGAAATTGTGAATATAATGTAATATGAATATAAAGTGTATAAATCTAATATATATATATATATATATATATATATATATGGCAAATGCTTCTATGATATCATTTTCTATATAATATTGTTCGTTATAGAAAATAATTATACATAATATTCTAAAATATTATTTATATTAAAATTATAAATATTTTTATAATGCTATAAAATAATAATAGTAAATATAATAATTATATATATATATATATATTCAACAATTGGTTATTAATTATATAAAAATTCTATCAAATTATTTGATGTGTGTGGGTAGAAATATTGATAGTTATTTGCTAGTGATTTAATTTAATAATTCAGTTTTTAATTTATTATTTATTAGCATCATGTATTATTGTATATGGGCCATCTTAGATAAGTAAAAAAATAAATAAAGTATCACTAATGATGTTTGAAATTCACTGGAGCTTCCACCTGCTCCCCTGGTACACCTGAACAAAGACCCCCACTTTAAACAGAAACAGATTAAGACTGCTGAAAGGCAAAGAGGCCTTGGCATTGAGAGATCCTCAAGATCTTGATGGAATTCAGGCTCAATGACGTGGGGGCCAGGCCCCAAGTCACTCCAAAAACATGGAGAAGAGCTCCCAAAATGACTGTCAGTGCAGTGTGTGTAACGGCATCAAAACTCCAGCTCCAGGCTTTAGTGCATGAGTAACTGTCTCTGTGCTTGCTCAGTTGTCTGTAATGGTGCAGGTTCCCATGCATTCAGATGGTAATGCAGGGACAGAATGGCGTTTGTGTCTTCTAGAGAGAGCCTTCCCTGTTGATACAGTGGGACAGAGCAATTCTACTCTGCTTTAGAGGAATGCACCGCCCGTGACCTTCGGTGTGTGTTTGTGTGTGGCAGTGAAGACGAGGAGTTTGGGGGGTAACAGGTGGGTGACGTCTTAGAGGCCCTGTTCTTTCTTTGAAGAGTCTGTTCTGCATAGATGAATTTAAATGTTCAGTATGAAATGCAAATCAGTGTCAGGTTCATGGATTAGGGTTTTTTAGAGAGGAAGTGTTGTGTGGCTGTGTACACTGCTTTACGCCTCTTGACTTTGTGTGTGAGCATCATGTTAAGTTTAATTGTCCATGGTTGTACTAAGGTCTTTTCAGATTCAAGAGTAGTGGTTTATGGAGCATGAACATTGGTAGATTTATGATCATTTTTGATTTGTTCCTGAGCCTTATTTTAACCATAAAATTATTTATTGAAGCTTCATATACAGTAATATATACAGTGGTGACTAAATTTATTAGAACACTAGTATTTTCACCAGCTAAAAATGGTTTAAATGCAAAGATGGTCACACCAAATGTTGATTTAATTTAGTTAATAGAAGTTAATTGAAAAAGACATTATTTTTGACAGCATCCTAATTTTACAGCATTTTTTCACAAGTGCCTAAAACTTTTAACAGTACTGCAGCTTTGCAGGTAGGTTTCTTGAAGCATCTTGGAGATGTTGCCAGAGTTTTTCTGGATTTAGTCTGTCTCAGTTTGTTCTGTTTCTTCATGTTATTCCAGACAGACTGGATGATGAGATCAGATCTCTGTGTGGAGCACTAGCTGTTGTCAGACTCCTTGTGCAAACAAAAATCTCACTAGATTATAACAATTAATGGCTAAACGAATGTTTGGACATGTAAACTGATATTTCCTACTGACACACTACAGCAAAAGATAGAAATAATTGACTTAAAACCATTTTTTAGCTGGTGAAAATACTATACTATACTATACTACTGTTTAAAAAGTCATTTAATTTGGAATTTATGTTGGGAAACTTGTTTAAAATTGTTTAGGGTACAGTGTTTTCATGACACTTTTTTTAGATTTTTTTTTTGGCCATCCTTGGGTTTGCTATTGTGGGAACTATGTGAGCAACACACAGAACACATTGGCTGGAGCACGACCCTGGACGCAGACCAAACATAATGTCACAATCAATTATGTCCACAGACACAGAAAGAGAAGCCATTGTGTATGCGTGTGTGCTTAGTCGAGATTACCCTCTCTGCCTTTCACCAGACCATGGCACATATACAGATGAGCGCGGGAACACACAGTCTTGAAATGAAACCGTTCTAGCGCAGCACAGCTTCAGTTCTGTGCAACACTCAATCTTTTTTCTGCTCTCTGTTTCACACATTGACAGACATTTTCACCTCCACACTTTCAACCTTTCCTCGTAAACCACCAAAGAGTTTTGGTTTCATTTATATTAAACATTTAAAGGGGTCTGAGTAAATTAAAGAGTTTAAATCCATATAGGTGATTTTTCAGTATGACAATGACTCAAACAAATCAGAAACTTCCCCGGGTCAAATTTTGGAAAAAATTTCAGTTTTGAAAATGAGTCTTTTACTGAAACGCATTCGTTTTAGACTTAGCTCACTGTTAAGTTTCATGGATGAGCTGAAACTCTTGAGACCATGTGAATGAATGAATGTATTGTGAAAGAACTTGCTCTTTGAAGATTATTTTGTTCAGAACAATGAATACTCTAGGCCTGTTAACTAGATGTGGGTCACAACAGATTGTGTTATAATGGTAATGTGTGTCTATGTACTATGTACTGTGTGTAAAGTAGAACAATTAGTACATGGATGAATGATGCTGCAGAGATCAAACTTTTTCATATTTCATTAGTATGGGCCACACGTGTTAATGGGCTGTGTACAAAGACATAGAATATAACTGTAAATTAGAGGGTAGCTATAGAGCTATAGAGTGGATGCCAAATTTAACATTATTATTAGTAGTTATTACTTGTTTTCAGTTAGTTAGTTAGTTAATAATAATTGCTTAAAGGTTGTATTGTGCATGATTCATCGCATGATTGCTTTCATTACATTAACATTATATTACTTATTAAGTATTAATACACAGTTGCCCTGTCTCTCAGAACAGAGGCTCTGAAGATTTCATTTATGAACAGTTTCTGTTTTGCTGTAACATTTCAGAGGTCAAATGTGCAATGGAATTACAAGGCCTTTTGAGTTGTGCTCAAATCTCTTATCAGTCTTTACCGAATCAGCAACATTAAAGATTTATTATAGCGTGATGTCAGTATGAGTCACCACATCAGATGGCTAAGACGACTTAAGCCAGAAACAAGCTAAATTAATCTCTTGATCCCATTTTGACTATAAAACAAAACTGAAACTCTGAAACCCCCAAACACAGAGACATGCATCACGATTATATACACTTGCATATGCACCAATATCTTTGCGTCTTTCCTTTATTTTGAAACTTGTTGGCGTTTTCTATCATATCCTTCATGCTTTTATCCAAATCCCAGCCCCACCTCAGATGCTCCCCCCTGCCTTCTGAGAGGGTCCATGTCTCACTGCATGCTTTGACAGTCTTTTGTACGTCCATGGAGCACCATTTCAGGCAGCATTGTGGGGAGGCACCCATGCGTGAGAGCAGATCTCCCTCCCACACTCTCCTGCTTCAGACCCATCGGAGTGCCAGTTCTGACCGAAGAGATCAAAGAGCAGTCAAACTAAACTCCAAACCATGACATCCTCTGGACAGCCAATGGCAACACGCAGGGAAAACTGCCTTCTCTTTCCCATTCTAACTGGCAGCTTAATTCATGTTTCCCATGTTCTTCCTCATGTTTTATAAATGAGTGTAATCCATCTAGACTGGTGTGAAATCTTCTATTATGTCTGTACTGGCAGGATCAAAGTCAAATGGTGGGATGGATCTATCTATCTCTCTATCGTTCGTTTGTTCTATCTATCGATCTATCTATCGTTCCTTCTATCGTTTGTTCTATCTATCCATCTATCGTTCGTTGGTTCTATTGTTCATTAGTTTGTTCATTCTATCTTTCGTTTATTTGGTTTTGTCGTATGTTCTGTCAGTTAATGTATCATTCTGTCTTTGTTTGTTTGTTCATTCCATCCATTGTTTTTTCATTCTTTCTTTCATTTATTCTTTTAGTCTGTCATTTTTGCTTGCTCTGTATATTCTTTCTGTCTATATCTTTCATTCTTTGTCTATATCTCTCTCATTCATTCTGTGTATCATTTTGTCTATCTGCATATCTCTTGCAATGTCGTATCTGTCATTCTGTCCATCATTCTACCTTACCATCTATCACTCTCTCTCTCTCTCTCTCTCTCTCTCTATATATATATATATATATATATATATATATATATATATATATATATATATATATATATATATAGATAGATAGATAGATAGATAGATAGATAGATAGATAGATAGATAGATAGATAGATAGATAGATAACACTATATATATCCATCTGTCTATATCATTATATCTGTCATTCTGTTGTTTTATCTAGAGGTTAAGGAATGATCTGAAAAGTGTGATGGACACATTTTAAAACTGCCAGGCTTATGAATAATTATTTGCCAGTTTTTGCCCAGTAGTAACTGATTTGCTGAATTTTGTTGGACTGCAGCAGCCACAAAGTTTTTTTATATAATCAATAAACAACTTTTTGTATATGCTAATGTTGTTTTTTCACACCATGTTTTATCAAAAACAATAGTGATAGTGTCGGACAAAGTTGTAAGTTGTTTGTGGTTGACAAATGCACTTTTTCATTCTTTCTCATTAGAGATGACCCTGCTTGCGTCCCAGCCTAAGTCTCTAGAATCATCCCCGGCGTCAGCAACCACCACTGAAGACCCCGAACAAAGGATGCTGGAGAAAAGGTCAAAGGTCATCGAGGAGCTTCTGCAGACAGAACATGACTATATCAAGGATCTTCAGATGTGTGTGAAGGAGATCATTCAACCTCTGCAGAAGAAACAGGCAAGAAACCTTCAACAAGCCTGAATTATGTATTTATGTTATGAGAACCATTCAAACCCTCATCTTAAATATCCACATGTCCTGTAGGTCCAGAGTATTGATTTTGATGGTCTCTTTGGAAACATCAGCTCCGTAATTGACCTTTCCTGTCGACTGTACAAGACCCTCCAGGATACTGACTCAATAGGTTGGAGCAAAAAAATCCCTGAACTCACATTATGGATTCAGATAAGTATTCATATTACTGTTTTACCATTTTCATTTTGATTCATCCAGGGCAAGTGTTCCTGGACTACAAAGGTGAATTGGAGGAGGTTTACAAGATCTATTGCCAAAATCATGATGACGCCATCTCTTTACTGGAGACCTATGAAAAGGATGAGAACATCCAGAAGCATGTATTGGAATGTCTAGAGAAGCTCAGGTAATTTTCACTGCTGTTTTTCATGAATCAGACACCTTCAGCTCATTGCATGGTGTGGTTACCACTACCAACGCATGCCCAGATCCAGTTAAGCATGCCAGTCATGATATTTAACAGTGTGTAACTGTATGAGAAGAAGCTGTGTAGGACACTAATTGTGTGTTATTTAACGTTACACATGATCTGTCAGTTTTAATGGTATCTGGGATTGTCTGTCATGTGGTGCAGACAGAATTTTATAGTAATACATCATCAACAGAAACAATACTACACAGGGTGTGCTGGCTTACTTGTGTTAGTCTTAGTGTCTCAAAATCTAGAGGAACAAGTCAATTTTTTTTACTTCAACTTTGACTCATTTGATTGGACATAGGATGACTAAAGACATGTGTGGCATTCCAAAACAGGAAACATCTTTGCCCTTCTCATTGTCTGGTTCTGAAGTTTTACTTATGATATTATACTATAACCTGATTAATATGCCAGGTGCCACGTGGGATGTTCCCTATTTTATATAAAAATATACTATTGTTCAAAAGTTTAGGGTCAGTATGATTTTTATTTTTTATTTTTTTACTGTTACAAAAAAATTAAAAACTGTTTCAAATAGATGCTGTTTTTTTAACGTTCTGCTGATCAAAGGATCCTGAAAAATGTATTATGGTTTCCACAAAAATACTAAGCATCACATCTCTTTTCAACGTTAATAATAATAAGAAATATTATTGAGCACCAAATCAGCATATGAGATTTCTGAAGTATCATGTGACAATAAAGAATGGAGTAATGGCTGCTGAAAATTCAGCTTCGCCATTACAGGAATCAATTTTTAAAATATAATTAAAACAGTATTATTGTTTTTACTGTGTTTATGATCAAATAAATACAGCCTTGCTGAGCATAAGAGACTTCTTTTAAAAGCATAAAAAAAATCTTACTGACCCCAAACTTTTCAATGGTAGTCTATTTGCATAACAGTGAAGCTTTATGTCTTTCAGTTTTCAGATCTTTGTTATTGTGCATTAGCAATGCATGCCAGGATAGGAATGCGCCTCACCTAGTTTCACCAGTCAGTCATCAGTCGTTTCCGGCCTGTTCCTCTAGTGTTATATCTTAGGCTTTATTTGAACTTAAACAGTTTGCCAGTGGCAACCACATTTCTTGACTAGTTTCTTATTGTAAACATTTATACTGCCATCTATGTCTTTTAAGCTAAGTCACTTCCTGTTAGTACAGAGTTTAGTTTGTTCTTGATATTTGCTTTAGTGCTTTACCAGATCAAGCAAAGAATACAAGGAAATATTCAGCAAATTTTCCCAGAAGTTCCAGAAATGTTTTTAGTAGGGAGTGGGAACATGGAGCTGTTTGTCCTGAGTATCAAGACATTTGCAAAATGAAAGTGCACTTTGCCAAGTCTATGGCTTAGCTTTATCCCAAATGACTCTGAATGCAGGCGAAAAAATTGCTAACATGTTGATTCTCTGGCAGGATGTTACTGTAACGAAGCTAGCCACGAAATAGAGGAATAAATCCTCTAAAAAGCTCCTTAAGAATAATGTCTGGTGTCTTTTATTACTTTTGAACTTCCACACTTGAGTGCACTAGACTCTGACTGACATTTCATTTTGGCTCTCAGTGGGAGATCAGAGAGGGGCCAGTGGAGGCCCCACAGAGGCTTACTGCTCGCCTAAAGCGGGTCACCCATGGCATGAGTTGCCCCAGCAACGGGCAGCTTAATAATCAAGTGCACGAATAGTTTTTCAGTTTCGCATTTGTCATCTTGCCCTTTTGCCCGCTGCATTTGTGTTCATTGCAGCATAATGGCAAGACATGACTTTTATTTTCAAAATAAGTTGTGTGAAACAAGGACATTATTTGCGATAAGCTCATTAGCTTCTTTCTAATAAGAGACAGAGGTGGTTTAACCCGACACTGTGTGTTTTGTTTCCTTTCTCTCCTCTCTCTCTCCTTCTTCCTCTCCCCTGACAGAGGGATATACCGTGAGTGGTAAGTTTAACGCAACTCTACAGCAACTGCATGTGAAGCGCCTGACAGCATGCTGAACGTTTATTAACCTGCGCAACCCTTTTCTCCTTGTGTTCGTGTGTGACCAGGGGGCCTTGTTTGCTCTGTGTGCTGTGTGTTTTGTGATCATTTCTTTGTCAATTCTGAATCATATTCTGACTTAAATTTGCACAAATGAGTAGGGATAGGTATTGAACTAGATTTCCTATGATTCATTTGAGTATTATTTCAGTTGTAACACTCATTTTGCTTACATCTTCTTGAATATAAAAAGAAAACCCCTTTGTTTATGCTGTAAATTGTACAGGCAAGTGTTTCAGACTGATTGTTGTTTTGAACTATTTATTAAAAGAACCAGTTCACAAGTAATTTGATGTCTGAAACTTTGTATTTTGACAACTCGTGTTTATTTGCCTCTTTATGATGAATCCTTTGTTGTATTATTCCTTTTTAAGTCACTTTGGATAAAAGCATCTGCTAAATTAATAAATGTAAATTAAATTGGTTTTTTTTCTGTAAATTTGACCACATTGGTAGTAGTGTATGTTTTTGATTCACTTAAAAGAACCAGTTCATAAGAGTTATTTGTTTGTGAATCAAGACTATGCTGGTCGGTTGTATGTATAAAAAAAAAAAAAATTGTTCAAATGAAGGTCGCGATTAAGATATATATATATATTTTTTTATTTTTACCCAGCCCTACAGATTGCAAGTTGTGCAAAGCAATTTTTAGTCAGAATATGATCCCAGTGGGAAAATTGGCTCTGTTTTGTTTTTGTTGTTTTTCTGGCTGCTGATTTAATGCTTTGTGGTGGCATGTGAAACGGTTATTAACACAATCTCTGAGCTCATGATGTGGTAATTAAAGCAATTAAACCAACAAGCAGTGTTATTTGTCCAAGGGCAAAAAAAAGAAGTAATTTAAACATACTCTAGTTGCTACATGATGTTTAATCCAGATTCATTAGTTTTGAATTATCCTTTTCTGCAACATCCAAATCACGCTTTAGCTCTGAATTTGGATCTCCTCTGTTTTCATCCCATCAGTCAGAAAGTGTGCATTCTTTGTTAGAATGTCTTAGTAGCCTACTGTGTCTACTGTAACCCTTTTTAAAGTGGTTGACAGTGAGCCAGTGGATAACTGATGGATGAAAACAATGTGTGTGTTCAGTGACCCCAGTCTGCTGTCAGAGAAGGGAGAAGAATTACCTTGATGAGCGTCTAAATCTCTTTTTCACTTTATCTCCCTCTCTCACCCTTTTGTTCTGTCACAGGGGAAAGACAAACTACATTAATCTGGGTTCCTTCTTGATAAAGCCGGTGCAGAGAGTGATGCGTTACCCCTTGCTCCTGATGGAGCTGCTTAACACTACTCCTGAGTCACACCACGACAGGAAGCAGCTCGCCGAGGCAGTGATGTCCATTAAAGAGATCAACGTCAATATCAATGAATACAAAAGGAGAAAGGATCTTGGTATGTGCCAGTGTTTATTATCTGTTTGTCTGTCTATCGTTATATCTATTTGTCTATCTATCTGTGAGATGGGATGTCTGCTATCTAGCTGTGAGTGTAGTCCATAACACAACAGCACCATCTTTTGTCCACAGTGGTGAAGTACCGCAAAGGCGATGAAGACAGACTCATTGACAAGATCTCAAAGCTGAGTATGCACTCCATCATCAAGAAGTCTAACAGAGTGAGCAGCCATTTAAAGCACCTGACTGGGATCTCACCTCAGGTACATTGGCACTGCTATTAATGATACCATAATTTCTTGACTGAGAGATTCAGTTGAATTGGTCTTAACCAAACTACTCTTCATTCCTTCTTAGATCAAAGATGAAGCTTTTGATGAGGCAGAGAAAAGATTCAGACTCCAGGAGCGACTAATCAAATCCTTCATCAGGGACATCTCCCTCTATCTGCAGCATATAAGGGTACTGAAATGATCTCTGCCTAAGTTCTTTACAAATCTTTCCATATGCTTCCATTCCAGTTTTTTACAGTGGCCCAGTAGTGCACAACACAACAAAATCTCCGCAACACAACGGAAACGAGCCGCAACACAACAGAAACAAGTCGCAACATAACGAAATCTCCACAACACAACGGAAACAAGCTGCAACACAATAAAATTAGCACAACACAACGGAAACAAGCTGCAACACAACAGAAACAAGCCGCAACATAACAAAATCACCACAACACAATGGAAACAAGCCGCAACACAACAAAATTAGCACAACACAACAGAAACAAGCCGCAACATAACAAAATCACCACAACACAACAGAAACAAGCCGCAACACAACAAAATTAGCACAACACAACAGAAACAAGCTGCAACGCAACGAAATCTCCACAACACATTGGAAACAAGTCACAACACAAAGAAATCTACACAACACAATGGAAACAAGCCGCAACAAAACAAAATCTCCACAACACAATGGAAACAAGCCGCAACACAACCAAATCAGCACAACACAACGGAAAAAGTCTCAACACAACAAAATCTCCACAACACAATGGAAATAAGCCGCAACACAACGAAATTAGCACAACACAACGGAAACAAGCCGCAAACAAAACAAAATCTCCACAACACAATGGAAACAAGCCGCAACAAAACGAAATTAGAACAACATAACGAAAACATGCCACAAGACAACGAAATTAGTCCTATGCATTGTGTTTTAGTGATTTCGTTGTGTTGTGGCGATTTCATTTTATTGTGCACTACTTGGCCACCACAGTTTTTTACTGTTTTGTGTGATGGTCAAATTCACGTTTTGTGTGATGGTCAAATTCACTTTGATTGACCCATTTTATATCCAATAGGAGTCAGCCTCAGTAAAGGTGCTGGCCGCCATCAGTTTCTGTGATATCTACACAGAACGGCAACAGCATATGGATCCTGAACGCTTTCAAAGAGCGCATCGATGCATCAGCGACAAACAGTTCACAGAGTTTGTGAGTACCAAAATTATCTCACATTACCTTTCATAGTGAACAACTTGAAAAATTTAAATTCTGTCATTAATTACTCACCCTCATGTTGTTCCAAACCTGTAAGACCTCCGTTCATCTTTGAAACACAAATTAAGATATTTTAGATGAAATCCAAGAGCTTTCTGACACTGCATAGACCTCAATGGAACTACCACTTACAAGGCCCAGAAACATAGTAAAGACATCATTAAAATAGTCCATGTGACATCTGTGGTTCAACCATACATACATTTTGTTTCGTTTTTCTAGTAGTTATTTCACTTATTGTATTTTTTTTCACCATTCAGTATTAATTTGAATTAAGCACATGATATTGGCATGAACTATGTCTCAGATCTTTCTAAATGCATGTCTGCATGTCTTTTTTCGAGCAGAAGGAGAGGACAGAAGCCCTAGTCATCACTCCCCTCACCCAGCTGCTCAATATGTTTGCCGGTCCACACAAACTGATCCAGAAACGTAGAGACAAGCTGCTGGACTACGACAACTGTAAGGAGCGTGCAGAGAGGCTGAAGGACAAGCGCGTGCAGGAGGAGCTGCAGGCGGCGAGAAATAACTACGAAGCTCTGAACGCCCAGCTGCTGGATGAGCTGCCCAAGTTCCACCGCGCAGCCGAAGATCTGTTCACCAGCTGCGTGAGGGGCTTCACCCAGGCCCAGAGAGATTTCATTGCACTCACGTTGGGAGAACTCACTCCACTGCTGCAGGTGAAGACAGCTTTATCATGCTCTGTAACATTCCTGTGAGGTCTTTGGCCTTCTTAATTCTTTTAAACTTAATGTTATGTATTTACATCTCTCTAGCTGTCTGGTTTGGGTGGTACAGAAGGAAATCTGGTGTCCTTGTTCCAAGAGGAGCACACTCGCGTGTTGGATTTACTTCAGAGCTTCAGTTTCTTTCCCGATAATCTTCCTACAACTGTACGCAAGCCTTTTGACAGGAAGACTCTGGAGAAACAAAACTCAAAGAAACAACAAGGCCCTGTGAGTTTTCCTAATGCAGCCTGATCCAAAACAGTCAGGTCTTCTTAACAGTCTTATCTAAAACTGTAAAAAATCGTTTTCATTAATAGAAGTAAAGCTAAAATAAAATTGAAGTATTAGATGAAAACTGGAACGAAGATTAGAAATATTGCCTTGGCAACTAACTGGAATAAAATAAGTTTAAGCTGAAGTACTAAAATGACTAAAACTGAAATAAAAAATAAATTATAAAAATAAAGCTAAATAAAATATAAATATTAGATGAAAAACCTAAGCTTAAAAAACGTAAACATAAAATAGAAATATTGCCTTGGCAACTAATTGAAATAAAATAAGTTTAAGCTGAAGTACTAAAATAAGCTTAAAAAATGTAAATGAAAATTAGAAATATTTCCTTAGCAGATAATTGAAATAATATAAGATTAGGTTAAAGTGCTAAATTACTAAAACGGAAATAAAAATAAATTACAGCTAAATAGAAATATATAAAAAAAACACACTAAAGAATAACAAAAGCACATAAAATTATTAAAACAAAAATAAGTTAAAATTAAAACTGAAAATATAAAAATAAAAGGTCATTCAAAATATTAATAAACACTAATAGTATATAAATAATACTAACACTGTTTCTTTGCAATAATGCTAATTAGTTTTAAATCTCCTTAATCTTAAACAGTCAAGATTAAAAACAGCTTTAACCAAGGTGGATAGCTGATCAGGCCAGTTTTTAAGCTGTTTTGGACTCTTTGTAACTAGTCAGTCAAAAATCCAGACTATCAAGTCCCTGTAGGCTGGTTTAAACTGATGTTTTTCAGCAGCACAGTCAACTATGGTGATTAAAGACAGATTTCTGTCCATTATTCATTTTCCTCTTTTTCTGTTCCACATTTCTGTCTGACTTTGCAGCCAAACTATGTGCTACAGACGGATGAGCACCGAGCGGGGCTTCTGGCAAAATACGGCCCAGAGAAACTCTTCCAAGCTGAAAGAAATTTTAACGCAGCACAGGACTTGGACGTGTCCGTACAGGAGGGAGACATAGTGGGTGTCATCAAGCAGCAAGACCCCATGGGCAGCCAGAACCGCTGGCTAATAGACAATGGAGGTTTGTATCGCATTATCTGTGTGTGATACATGTGTCAGCATTTCCTAAAATACATTTGGCTTAAACACCTTCTTTTTTTGATTTTCCTTTAGTTACAAAGGGCTTTGTGTATAGCTCCTTCTTAAAGCCATACAATCCACGCAGGAGTCAGTCGGATGTTTCCATTGAGAGCCAGTCATCAAATGAGTCCGGCTACGGTGGCTCCTCTCCCATGTTCTCACGGCAGAATAGTAACAGCACTCTGACTTTCAACCAGGAGACATCGACTGTCAGCTTCACAACGGCGATGCCTCCACACACTCGCACAAATCAAGAGACCACTCTGAGAAAAAACAGAGAGGCTTCTTCAACCAACAGTCAGAGGGATTCCCTCGACCCCACCTTCAGAAACTCTCCCAATAATAAAGAACTGACTGAGACAGCCTGTCGAAATGACAGGGAACTCTCAGAGCCCTCCTACCGAAATTCCACCAATCACAGAGACTCTTTAGACCCTGATAGAAACACTCCTACCAATCCCAGAGACCCTTCAGACTTCTCTGAGACAGATTCTTGTCCCTCCAGTAAGAACTCCAGGTATGAATCTTCCTCGAGGTTCCACGACTCGCGTTGCAGCTCACAGCAGAGACAAAATGGAGACCATTCAGTACAGCAGAGAAGGCCACAGTACAGTCCTGAGGAGTATATAGATCCAGAGCCTGAACCTGAGATAGATGGACACCAGGTATGTGGTGAACTAAATCAGAATTCGGTGATTGCATACTTTAAACACTAAATGGCATTCACAACCCATTTTACTTCTAAAATGTGACAAATTCTTTAGTAAACAAATGAGAATGTGATGTTAATTAACAAATTTGTATACACATTGTGTAAATAAAAAAAATTATTTAGGTAATTAGTTATTTTAAAAAATTAAAATGCAATTACAAAATGAAATATAATTGGTAATAAATATAATGTATAATAAAACGATTAAACTGTATCACTCAGCATCTTTGATTTACTCAAATTAATAGGTTCGGTTTTTTATTGTCATGTTGAAAATCTTCTCCTTATTAGTTAGAAGTTATTACACCATTTGATCTTTTAAAAAAAATTGTGTACAAATTAATTTAACTATATAAATATTTAAACTATTTAAATAATTTAATATCATTTTTTTTAAATAAATATGATTTGTAATAAATATAATTTATGTGTAACAAAATAATTAAACCACATTTTGTGACATCTGTGGTTCTTCATATGTGAACCTGGACCATAAAACCAGTCAGAAGTCACACAGATATATTTGTAGCAATAGCCAACAATACATTATCGATTTTTCATTTATGCCAAAAATCATCAGGATATTATGTAAAGATCATGTTCCATGAATATATTTTGAAAATTTCCTACCGTAAACATATCAAAACTTAATATTTGATTAGTAATATGCATTTCTAAGAACTTCATTTGGACAACTTTAAAAGTGATTTTCTCAATATTTCGATTTTTTTGCACCCTCAGATTCCAGATTTTCAAATAGTTGTATCTCGGCCAAATATTGTCCGATCCTAACAATCCATACATCAATGGAAAGCTTGTTTAGTCAGCTTTCAGGTTCAATTTAAAAAATGACTGTTATGGCTGGTTTTGTGGACCTGGGTCACATATTATTAGGTTGACTTTGAAATATCAGGAAGCTGCCCTGATATTGATACACCACCATGTTCATCAACAATATTGTATATAAATTAATAATATTAATATATAATAACTGAAGAGGTTTTACTTGTTGTCAGTATTCATATTAATTTTTCTACTTTATATGTTCTTTCAGATATATTACGCTCTTTACTCCTTCAGTGCACGGTGTGCAAATGAGCTCAGCATTTCAGCCAATCAGCAAGTCCGAATCCTTGAGTTCCAAGACATGAATGGCAACCAGGAGTGGTGGCTGGGGGAGGCAGGAGGAAGGAGGGGTTACGTCCCATCCAGCTACATCCGCAAATCTGAGTACACATGAGCTGCACATTTAAACAATCCCCAACTACCCCAGACCACTACAGGCAAACTCATTATGGGGAGAACACTACAAAAGGACATTATTGTGCCTTAACTATAGAGGAGATGCACTGATGTGGTGAACTGGTCATTGCTACTGCTGAAAAAATAATACCCTCCATATTGACTACAGTCAATGAATGTAACTCCTGACTCCTAGTGGTCATAGAGGATGGTGCAGGTGGGATTTGAAAAAAAAAATGAACTAGTTTGGACTGAGAGGCGGTTTGGTGTTGGATTCAATGATCTGACATGTTCTGCTGTTCTTGGATACTCCATTTATAGTGTTAGTGCTTAATTGCTCCGTAGAGAGCATAGATCTCTTTTGATGTGTAGGAGTGGAGTGGAGGACTTGTATTGGGCATGTGCGATACATGCTGATGGGATTGATATTCCAGGAACGGCATGATAGTGATTCCCCATAAATAAGAGTGCAAGAAAGTGAATGAGTGTTTGTTTGTGTGCCAGTGAGTGTGTGGAGTGTTTTGAGATGTTACCTCCTCCCTTCATCTGACAATCATAGTGCACCTAGAGAGAGAAAATAAAAAAAAGATTCCGCTGGGTTTCAGTGAATGCGAACAAAAAATTTTTGCCAAGTGTTTGGATTTATTCCCCATTATGGTTCTCAGATGATAACATAATTACCACTGGTGACCATACCATATTCCTGAAAATATGAATGAAATGCAAGAGACACTTTTTTACAGTGGTACAGTGTTTTTTTACCTCTTTTTTTGTTTTTGTTTTTTTGATAGCATTAAGTTTGCCACTTGCACTTGAATGCATTTACAAGTTAATACTGACATGTTTTGAGCAGTTGTGAGTGAGTTCAAGACACCTGTGAGATCATTTGATGTGATGCACCAACAGATGAACTCTGAATATTTATCTCTCATGCTGTATATACCGAGAATGAACTTCTGCACTCCAGTGTCAACTGATCCATTTCTTCTCTTTTAAATAAAAAAAAAAAGAAATCTGTTTGAGTGTTACGTCTAATAATTCTATAGGGTATGGCTGCACCAATTTGCAATTGTTTGGTAATACTGATTTTAACACAATGTCGACTTGTTCACTTATTTCAAATTTTGCTGTTTTGCTCTTGAATTATGCTTTTGAGAATACAGATCAGTTACACCCTTATAAAAGAACAAAATATATTTTTATCATTGTAATAATATTTCAACATTTCCATTCAATATTATTGGATTGAAACTGTTTGTAAGAAAATAAATATATGAAAGAAAAATAAATGCATAACTGAAACCTTAATATTACACATTACATAAATATATATATAATAATGTTAAAGTATCCAATGTACTTTTTTTAGTTTACGCACAAAAATAAAAGCTAATTATAGACCCCATATATTTTGATAATACAATAAATTAAAAAAAAAAAATTCACTGTAGTCAGTTGTTGTCTAAAACAGTAGAAAATACATTTTACGTCAGTCTTATCAAGAGTAAACTCTGCTGGGTAACTGACCTGATGAATTGAAATCAATCTGTAATTCACAAGGTATTTGGGAGGTGCTCATTTTCATAGGTACTTTGCTTGGTATTAAATTGTAGAAAGGCAAAGAATTCATCAATAGACTGTGCATCTATGTGCAAATACAGCGTCCAAATATTTTAGAACCAAAGATTACAGAATTCACATCATAAAGCCATGTGTAAGAATGAAATGTTAAATAATTGCTATTATTGATCATTTATTGAATTGTTGCACTGATAATAATGATTATTGTCTAAACAAGTCATGAACAGTAAATTTCGTTTTTACAGCATTTTCTATTTCAAATTTGTTCCACAGCATACTTCCCGCAAAAATCAGCAGATTAAATGTGAGGGAACATCAGGGACTTGTCATACTACTTTAAATAATATTCGGATAAATGATCACAACTGTTAATTTATGGGGTTTATTGAGAGAATGATGATATATACACATTGGTCCACATTACAATGAAACCAGAAAACTGTTTTAATGCATATCTGTAGTGTGGCTTACTGGCCAAAACACATAAAATCAATGCTGTTAGGTAATGATTGCTAGATAAGCAGAGAAAAGGGTCCAGAGGCTGTCCAGGTCAACATATCTACTGCCAACACTATAGCCACCACTTTTGTGGTGTTGGATTGTGCATTTTTTTTATTCCTGAAATCATGTTTCCAGTGATTCTGCTTCTGATGGGCCTTTCTGGCCTCACAGTGCCAGTCCAAGCAGCACCGGTATGTAACCATGTAAAATTGTCGTTTATAGTTCAACTTGTATGTTTAATTGGCCGATATTACACAATCAGACTGAAACTGTGTCAACTGTTCCAGGGTTTATTGGATGACATTTTCAGTTTAGTTGATGGTGAGAATCTTGTATTATCTAGTTTCCATTTACTCTGTGTTTGCAAATTTTTGCATGCTCACATTATTATTTCTCTCTTGCCCCCTTGACAGAAATATACGACTATACTGTTAATGACTCCACAGAGGAAATATCTTCAGCTGAAATTAATGAAACTATTGACTGGATTTTTTCCTTCTTTGATGAACCAGGCAAGAACATCCTTAAGTAGACAGTGCATATGTATTATAGGCATTCAGTTTGGTGCTCATAAACATATGTATGCTGATCATGTTTAATACTTCTGTAGAAGTGTGTGATCCAAATCCATGCCAGAACAACGGAGTATGCAAAGTTCTTGAGAGTGGGCGCTTCAAATGCATCTGTAAAGAGCCTTACATTGGCAAAACGTGTCGGGATGGTGAGATCTTAATAAGCTGTATTATTATTATTTTCAATAAGAATGAGTATCATTCTTGAGTTTTCATGTTGGGATCTTCCAGAGAGAAACGTGTGTAAGAACGTGAAGTGTGGTCATGGTGATTGTGTCAGAACGGAAGAGGCCCCGTTTTATGAATGCAAATGCCACCCCCCCTATAGGGCCCCTAAGTGCAAGAAAGGTAAGTGTCTGTCTCCAATTTCTGAAATAAAACAAACTACGTTCTAAATGTTTCTTTCAGTAGTAAAGAGTTTAGGGATTTTCATGACTGAGTTCATTAAAAGTTTTTATGATGTCAGATTGTAGTGAATTGCTTCTTGAAATGTAATTCAGTTTTTTTACTTGCTTTTATACTTGTGTTTGCAATATTAGCCTCTGCTTGCGACCCGAGTCCATGCCTGAATGGAGGAAAGTGTGTTAAAGGCCGAACCAGAGCCAGATTCACATGCGAATGTCCTGAAAATTACAGTGGGAGGTTCTGCCAAGTTGGTAATACACTGTGTTGCTGTTTATTTTATTGAATGTATCATTTTGTTTTTTCATTTTTTTTTTATGCCAAACCAAATGGTAGGCTATTTTAAAGCTACACTATGTAACTTTTTCCAAATTAACTAAATTTAAATAAGCCAGAAAGTCACAAAACTATCTTCCAAACCATGTATTTTGCCTTACACCCTAAATCATTACGGTAAGCTCATAATATATATATATATATATTTTTTTTAGATATTTTAAAGTTGTCGGGGCGGATTTCCCGGGAAACTGCACACTTTCACTCAGCCATTCGTGTTGGCATCATATCCATGTAAATAAAGGAAAGAAGGTCAGGCTCCTACCTCAACAACGGAACATCGAACCGAAAATAGTTTTCAAGCAAAAGGGGAATTCGTCAGTATGAAGTAGAGGAAGAAAACAGAATCAACTTAGTTTGCATAGCATCACATTTGATTTACATTTCGGTTCACAAAACAATGTAAGCTAAATGTTGGTAACAGTGCCAGCCTTTAAACTACTACTTCGGTCTATTTGCCTATAATAGCCCTTTCCACTGTTATTTGATAGGAAAATCAGTTTTATGTCCAATATCAGCGTTAGGCTACTTTATTTTTAAAAAACTGATTTAAACAAGTCACAAAGTAGTCTAAGAGTTTTGATATTGTTAGTGAAAATCGCACCATAACCAGCGGCGGTGATTCATCCGCGCAGAATAGTGTAGCCGAAGCGCAAGTCGAGCAAAGCAGCGTTCCTCTGCAAGTTCTGTACTTCTGTTAATCAAACACTAGAGGGCCAACAATTACGTTGTGTCGCTTTAAATCAGGGGTGTCAAACTCAGTTCCTAGAGGGCCACAGCCCTGCAGAGTTTAGATGCAACCCTAATTAAACACCCGATCCAGCTAATCGAGTCATTAAGACTTATTTGAAAGCTACATGGTATGTGAGTTGGAGCAGGGTTGGAATTAAACTCAGCAGGGCTGCGGCCCTCCAGGAACTGAGTTTGACACCTCTGCTTTAAATAAATATGTATACTAAATGTAATAACAATGTTGTATGGATGTTATGTCATTTTGTATTCAGGTCTAAATGATTGCTATGAGGGGAATGGGGAATCATACGGAGGTTTTGTCAGTGAGACAGTGGAAGAAATAGAATGTTTACCGTGGAACTACCATCGTATTCCTTTCAAAGAGTTTGAAGGGAATGAGAGCATTGGAGCCCACAATTACTGCAGGTAGGAATTCAGTTTTAGTAAATCTCGCAATGAATTGTGGTATAACATGCAGTCTTAAGAATTATCTCTGTCACCTCTAGAAATCCGGATGGAGACCGGGAACCCTGGTGCTTTGTGAAAGACAAGGGCAATCTCCGGTGGGACTACTGTAACGTCAAGCCATGCTCTGAACCAGGCACAGATTTTCCTTCTACTGTCTCTCTCTAATATAAATGCAAAAACAGAAACATAAGTTCTTTTGCCTACTCCAGCAGTCTGTGTTAACTGTACCATATACATATTTACCAAATTCTCACAGAACCAGTAAAACCCCCAACAACCCATGCAAAACTGCAGTTTTCTGACTGTGGAAAGACTCGGGCTAGTATGATATCCCCAAGGATATTTGGTGGGAGGAAGTCTCTGCCTGAAGCCCATCCCTGGCAGGTCTCATTTCAGGTCCGTCCCATGGGCTCTAATACATCCTTCAGCCACAGCTGTGGAGGAACCCTTATTGACTCCTGCTGGGTCCTTACTGCCGCCCACTGCATGTAAGTTCGCTTCTCAGGGTGGTGTTGTTGCATTAGGTCTATGTAATGTTTAATCACAAAACTCTCACTTTGATTTTATGGTGTTTTTAAGTGACTAATTATATTAAATTATATTCCTTGAATATTACTGATGATTTTGTTCTTGAGAATTGCTTTTTATAGTAGTTTTGCCGTTGAAAATTCATATGCAACAAATATCAGTTTGATGAACTATGTTTGCATGGTTTGCATGATCATGGCAGTGATGAGAATGAGGAGGTAAGGTTGGAGTTGGGTGGTGTGAACCTGGAGAAAGATGGTCCAGCAAAACAGTTTCTTGAGGTGGAGAAAATCATTGTTCATGAGAACTATACAGAGACACCTGAAGCCCTGTATAATGATATAGGTCAGTGGTTCATTTTCATTTCATGCAGACTTCAAATTTGTGTCATTAAATGACTTAAAAAATATATATGCAGTTTTATCTGGGGGAAAAAAAAAGAAAAGAAATAGATGACAACCTGAGGTGAAGTGCATTGTGAAGTCTACAGTAGTATTATTGACACATTTTTGAAAACCAGTTATGTCAACCTCTCAGCGCTTTTGTTTCTCATCTATGCCAGCCCTGTTGAAACTAAAGGCAATAAATGGACGGTGTGCCAATGAGACCAGGTTCGTTAGGGCAGCATGTCTCCCCACTGATTCATTCCCTGATGAAACACTGTGCACCATATCAGGCTATGGAGCCACTGAGAAAGGTGTGGCTTCTTGATTAAATTTTCACAGGAGAAATTCACCATAGCAATTCATCGTACCTTGGAGAATATGTCATCTATGACTCTTTCTTCCAGAGTATGCGGTCTCTCCTCAGCTGCTGGATGCTAAAGTTCTCTTAATCTCTCAAAAGCGTTGTATGTCTCGTAATGTCTATGGGAACAGACTGGATGATTCCATGATATGTGCTGGATATATGCAGGGAAAGACTGACACTTGTCAGGTGTATTTCAGTCTCAAATTAGTTTTTAGTCTTTCAGTAAAATTTCTATTAATATTCATCAAACATCTTATTTAAAATGATTGTGCAAACTTGTGGCACAGTATGTAGCTACTCATTCCCCCACTCCCACTTTTTATAGGGTGACTCTGGTGGACCCCTGGTTTGTCAGAAGGATGAGACTCATTACATCTATGGTGTGGTGAGTTGGGGTGACAGCTGTGGAAAAAAGAACAGGCCCGGAATCTATGCCCATGTCCCCAAGTTCATTGACTGGATCAATGAAAAGATGCATGCAGCTTAGGATGGCTACTTCCAAGGTTTGAGCTCAAACTCAGTTCCTTGGAGGGCTGCAGTTCTGCAGTTTAGTTCCAACCCACAAACCATGTAGTTTTCAAATAAGCCTGAAGGATCTGATTAGCTGGATCAGGTGTTTAATTAGGGTTGCATCTAAACTCTGCAGGGATCCGGCCCTCCAGGAACTGAGTTTGACACCCTTGATTGAATAGCTGAAAGAGGTTTTACCTGAGAAGCCAATTTACAATAAATGTAAAAATAAATGTATAAATGGTCAGTGACAGTTATGTGGAAAAAGCGCAATTAGTAGCCAAAGGCATAACATCAGTAGGTTCAATGTCAGTTTCTAATCTGACCTTTATACATTAAATAAAGGCCAATTAAAAAGTTTCTTGAATTAACCATTTGAGAAAATGTACATATTGATGTCAAAGTCACCATGGACGTAGTGACAGATATTCTTTATATTGTGACATTTAAATATAATTGATTATAAAAGTATGATGGGGACTGGATTGAATTTCAAAATGTGAAATTGCACTCAAACCTGGAGGAAAATTAACTTGAGCTTGAAGGGGTGGGTTTAAGCCGACTAAATGATTGGAGAAGTCCTGCATGTAATACCAGAAAAGTCCAAGTTGTGACATTTTGAAAAGAAAGTTAAACCTATAAGACCTATGCATTTAGGAAAGATTTTTAATTTAGCTCATTACTACTTTGACTTGTGTTTGAAGACTTTTGTAACATTTTCAACGTCATTAAGCTGTCTGTTTGTACATGTATCCAAGTAAAAATGTTTGGCTGTCTTGACATTTACTTTAGAATAAAACTTCAGATTTTAAATTTCACCAAAAGCCATTGAGTGTGAATCTATGAATGAGATCACATGTACCAATGCTTTACATCAACGCACAATTTATTTCCAGTTAAGGAAGGTTTAATTTGCTTCTTTACACCAAACATGAGACACTGACAAACTAGTAAAAATTAGGTATACATCAAATCAGCCATGCTCAGAAAAAAAAACCTTTATTATCATTCACATGGAAATTACGACCAAGTGAGCATGTCACAAATTATAGAACTTCCGGAGATGTGAAATAAGCTCAGATATCTGCCTTATAGGTTTTCACAAAAGCACTTGCACAGGATCTTTCTGCAAAAAAGAAATGCTGTAGCCAAAATTGAAAGAAAATCAAATCAAGGCGTTACACAGGAGCAATCAGGAGAATACTGGAAACAGCCAAGCACTCTGCACCGCAACACGCCACCTTAACAGCTAACCAGCAAAACTCAACTGCTACGCAACTGCGCCTAGTGCATAGAAAATACACAAGAGAGAATATTAGAATCATGTTGTTGTGAAATTTTCCATTTAAACCATAACACCACCTGCTCGGTTAGCAATCTTTATGATGTCACGGTTTTACATAGTACGATTTTTAGTGGCCAAATTACAGTCTCTACCCAGTCCTTTAAAGGTCAAAGAAATATTCACAACATCCAAAATTGTCCATTAATAAATGTTTATTAAGAACAAAAAAAAAAAAAAAACTGATTAAAATGAACTTACTTTTAGTCTGGGAAAAAAAAAAAAAATGCAAACTACCAAAAATGAAGAGAAGTGATTTCACCTAGTAGCCAATTTAGGCATAAAGATCATTTAATAAATCACATGGAATTCAAATGTATGACAAAAACAATTGTGGGCAACACAAAAAGAGGGAAAAAACAAAAATCATCATTTAAAAGATTTAGACCAAATTACAATAACCTTTCGGTCTGATATATGGATAATTTGGGTATCCTCAGACGGACATCTGTTCGATGCGATCTTCGAAGATTCAACCAGCTGACATCATCTAGAAGAAAAGAAGAATTAAGTTAGTTTCAAAGAGCAAAACAGAGGAGGTTCTACAGTAATCGTCATAAAGCGAGGCATTGCATATTACGCAACGCTCGATAGCTGGTCCTCAGTTATACAGAACAAACAGGCACTCTTTCCACACATAACGAGAAACTAACCAGATTTAAAATTAATCTATGGACCTCATTTTTGTTCTGCAAGAAACCTCATGTACCTGATGTTTGTTCTGCAAGAAACCTCATGGGTAGAGAGCCAACAAACCTGAGGGTGAAAATTTCTCATAGCCACTTTAAGTGTCGGCAAGCTGAGGTATCATTTATTGGCAGTTAGAACAAGCTAACTAAATAACAAAAAATTACTTAAGTACTAAATTACAGGCCTGATTAAAATCAGACACCCAGCAGCCTGACAGCTTAAACTAGCTCTGGGAACACCCCATATCCATCCCGCTTTTGCCTATGCCACGATAGACATGAGTTTGTGACAAGGATGATGAAAAGGTCTCAGTCCATTGTCCTGCAGACGTACCTCAACACCACCTCAACACTCAATGAGACCGACCTGCTCCATAGCAACCGCCAATCAGCAGCAGGCAGCCAATGGTCGGATCACACACTAACTGCTCTCAAACTGCCCCAAACTCCTCTTTTGCAAACAGGAATCAGCAGCTTGGAGGAAAGAATTCCACATTTAGATGAAATCAATGGATTTTGGCTGGTACACGTTTCAAAACAATATACTTACGGTATCATACCCACGACAGCTCCAAATCAAATATCCATTGTGAGATTTAGGATGTGAATTAAAAATAAACCCTTAAAAGGTCATGCAGAAACGGAGATACCAGACAAATGCTGTGAATAACAGCTCCATCAAACTAATTTTGGGTAAAACCTGAAACCTCCTTTAAAGTGATGCATCTACCGATCTACTACATATGCAGATGTCTTGAAGGACTTGGAGAAAAAGAAAAGTAGAGGGGAGAAACAATTTTAAGCAGCCATTTTTAAGTGATCAGTGAGCTATGCATGCCTTCACTTTACCCCACTTCGAGCATGAGTTATATTGGGGTCATTAGCTGGTCTGCTTAAAATCAAAAGTTCAGGACTACTGAGGGGTTTTAACTTAAAAAATAAATAACTTAAGATGCACTTGTCCTTACAATTCCTGGATGACAAATTCCTCCAGTTGCAAGAATATTCCTATAATACTTTAATACAAAGCTTTAGGCTCACCTACATTTCAGGATTCAGCAGCGGCTCCAGTATCCCCTGGAGATTTGGGTCTGCTTCTCGATCTGGATCGTGATTTGGATCCTTTGTTGGATCTGGGAGTACGGCTCCTGGAGCGAGACTTGGACTTAGACCTTGAACGGGACCTGGAAGCCGATTTGGACTTGCTTCTGCGTGGTGTGCGGGTTTTGGAGCGGGAACGGGACCTAGATCGGGAACGGGAGTAGGACCTGGACCTGGATCGGCTGTAGCGGGATCGGCTACGGGAACGGGACCGGCTCCTGCTCTTGGACCTAGACCTGCTGTGCCTCCTGCGCCGAGGACTACGGCTAAAAACATAGCCAATGAACAAATTAGCATGAGAATTGTTTGCACAATGAAACAAACAGCATCTGGTGTTACAGTATTACAAAACACCATTAAAACATTCTAAATTAAAAGGCTAGTAGCTTGCACGCATTTAATTGTGTACATACCCAAGAACTAAGATCTATTGGCATGTACATGCCTTACAAAGGCTTATCATCTTTACAAAAACCAGTAAATCAAGTATAATTACCACACGTTGTCGCATCCAAACCACAAATACTCGTAGTATATTGATGAGAAGTTTGATTCAATTCAAAATAATGTTTTTTTTTAATTTTCCTTTTTTTTTTCCTAATTAGATTCAAGGAGCTTAAACTAAGAGGCAAGTTATCACGTGGTCTCAACTAATTAAAAATGTATTATATTAAAGAGCAAATGTGTTGTAATAACACCGCTCGGGAATGGGTTTGGTTTTCAAACGGTTACAACCGATTCAAATGAACCGACTCAAAAGAACCCATTAAACATCACAAAAGTTGAGCAATTGTTTGGTACTGCGCCACAAAATCGACGGAATGATACTAAAGCTCTAAGAACAGAAGCGGTTTAAAACAAACTCAATGAATTCAGACGCTTACGGCGATAAAACAAATCGCATTTGAGCAAAATAAGGATTAGCGTTAACACATGGCGTTTCAGTACCTTGAGGCCTAAGGCCTCATTCAAGGGCCGCAGATGTGATCTTTGAACATGAACGGTAACTTACAGTAACTTAAAGCTGAAATATTAAAACAAAAGATTGCGTATGTGGGCCTTACCTTCGGCTTCTCCGTCCATGTCCCCCGTACCTTCTCGGCGGGGCCCGCGGCGGCTGTAATGCGAATCTGGCGGGCGCCCGTATCGCGCCATCTGCACGCGCAGTTCGCGCCCGTCCAGCAGCGCGCCGTCCATGGCGTCCATCGCATCCTCCGCGTCCCGCTTATCATGAAAACGGACGAAGGCGAACCCGCGGCTCTCTTTCGTGTACCGGTCTCTCGGGATGTAGACGTCCCCGACACGGCCGTACTTTTCGAAAACCCGCCGCAGCGTTTCAGGGGACGTGCGGTACGTCAGATTGTCGACTTTTAAAGATGTCATGCCCTCGACGTCGGGCGGAGGTCTGCCGTAACTCATCTCGAATCACTAACCCTACTGCAGTACGTTATGCGAAAAATAAAAGAGATACTAGCGAAATTTTCAGGAAAAATAGCGAACCATTCGGGAGAGTCCAAAGAAACACGCCGAGAGCAGATAACACTCTAAAATGGCGGTAACCGGATGTCCGCGGTTGGTGGAGGTTGGCTTTTATTTTCGTTGCAAATACTGCCTCTTCTGGTATTAAAGTGACACTACAGGTTACCTGTTTTCACAACCTCCTCTTGACTGGGAACAAAGACCTGCAAATTTAGCACGAGTTTGAACAAAATAAACAATAAACAAGATCATTTATTTGACGTCGCCATACACAATGTAGTGGTATGTAGTGCATTTATCGCATTTAATTCAAATTTCCTAAATGGTTTCTTTAAAAAGTAGCGAGGTCCATGGACAAGCTTAGGGGAAAACTGCGTAGCAGTAAACATAAATAAATAAATAATAAAATAAAACTTAAACCCAGATTAAAATAAACAAGTGAATCAATGAGTAAATAAATAATAAACCAAGCAATACTATAATGAAGTAATATTCATCATTTTGAGTCTTTATCCAAGAAACTATGCCTTTTAAATTTTAGAATGGGGGTCCCTCATGTAAAGATTATCATGTGCGGATCTGTGGCATCTACAAATAAGCAGGGTTTATTGAATAATTTTAGTTGTAATTTTAATTCCATGAAACCCCACAATCATAAGATTAAGAGCACAGAACAGTTATAAATAAATAAAGTGATAACTGGTATTGATTAAGTGATAACTGGTATAAACTATCAAATGATAAATAACATAAATAATTTAGTGATAATGTGAAGAAACTAAAGAAAATCAAATAGCATAGTTACTTTCTTGAAGCAACACACAGGTTGCTCCTGAACTAACTACTGCTGTAACTTGTCTGTGAAATTTATTTTATATAATTGCTAATAATATAAATAATAATAATAATAACACATTTCAATTTCAGTTGAAACAGAGCTGACACAAGGGCCACTACATGAACACCAGTTGAGGTTCCCTTACTGCACTGCAGTGAATCACTTCCAAAAATTCGGGGAAGGTCACGTTTGGCGAGGCAGTATGTGTTTGTACTGCGCAAAACCTCAAGTCTGGATTTAAGCCTGACGTCAGGGGTGGCCAATAGCGCTTCTGAGGACAGTAATACAGCTCTGATCATTCAGCAGCAAATCTCACTAGCTGAAATTATTTCTGTCGAGACATAATGTAGACTTCCAGCAGGGGCCGCCTGGAGGCTCAGAGAGCTTAATACTCCATTGAGCTACATTCAGATCTCACAGTGTTTGTTGTTTTACTGAAGAGCTTTCTATATTTAACATATAACCTTTTAAATGTATTGATTACAAGAATTGATAACATGACATATAAATGCAAATCCGTCACACAAATCTCTGTAAAACGATTTTAAAAATCCTTATATTCTACCCGCGAGCGACTGTGATTGGTCCATCCTTAACAGCGCATAGAAAAGTAACAGCTAACACATGCATACGCCACCATCGCAGCCGTCTTTCTGTTGACAGAAAACTACAGAAAAAGTGGGTGGAAATGATATAATGACAAATGAATAGCAATGTTGTTTCATATACATAAAAGGAAACTTACGGTAATATTTAGTGTAATGTGTTTCATTATAGCTGTAGGAAGTGTTGGGAAGTAACTAGTTACATGTAACTAAATTACGTAATTTAATTACAAAGTACTGAGAAAAAAAATGTTACTTATGAATTTTTTTTTTTTTTTTCCACACACACTCACATACAGATTTGATTGATTTCCTTCATAAATTGCATTGACTGCTTTAGAATATGAGACACCACTGTTTCAGGAGTTTTGGACACAGAATAGGACATATGCTTATTCGATAACAGTTTTATTTCCTACTTGGGTTTATGTAGGCCTGCTTTATTATTATTATAATATTTTTTTTTTCCAAGGCAGTGTTTTCTGTCATACTGTGCAAAGATCTTTTTTCAAAAACAGTAGGCTATAATAGCTACTACACCATTTCTTTTTATTTAAATCTGTTTTAAATCTGTAGGCTATTTAACCTCAGAAAACATTAGTATGCATTAAAATGTAACCAGTTATGCTACATTATTTCATTAACGTAATTGAAATAGTTACACTACTTATTACATTTTAGATAGGGTAATCTTTAACCCATTACATTTCCAAAGTAACATTTTCAACACTGGCTACAGGTTCCTGTGAAAGAGCATTTCTCCTGATGTTTTTTATATATGCATATATAATTATATATTAATAAGAGGCAACATCCGGGCCTCTAAGCCCCGCCCATTTACAGACAACTGTTAACGTCCACTGCGGCTCTACCCTCTTATTCTGTTTCTACATCACCGATACGCATCTGCATCCCGTCTCTCAAGCGCTCGGAGAACAGAGGATACAGGGAAGATGATGATAAACATACCGAGAAACTGTGTCATATAGAGAGCACCTGACTCCGCTTTGCAACTGAGCCAAGGATGCTGACCGCGGAGGCAGAGACAGCCTTATAATAGGGCTACAGTCTGCAGGACGCAAAAAGCAGCTTGTGACTGCAGACAAAACAACGAGGGACTCTGTGCGGAGCTTACAGGGCATTAAGAGCACCAACTAATCCTGTGCATAGCCCAAAATATAAAAGCGAAGAGCAAAAAACGGCCTTTTGCGTGAAGAAGGAGATGTTCGGACTAAAGAAGACGCAGCAGCAGTAGTAGGATTGCAATAATTCAGCGTTATTTCAATTTTTAGATATTGGAAATGGGAGCTTTGACAAGCCGTCAGAATGCAGGAGTGGAGGAGGTCGATATACCATCCAGTTCTGTTTACAGATACCCACCCAAATCCGGTAAGAAAATTGTATATTTTAAATATTATATTTTATATTAATGTACCGTATTTTTATTATAATAAAATGTTGTTCTTGTTTCTTTTATATTATATTATATTATATTAACAAATATAGAGAAACACAAGCTTGTTCAGATTGTATAATCTTTTATAATTTTTAAAAACAATTGTGTCAAATTTGGCATTTACCGTAAAATTGGCTTGTACAATTAAGTTAAATATTTTTCTTGTTTCTTCTTGTAATTGAAAATGAGAGGGTCCTTCTGTTCATTTGAACTCCAGAGGGCCTGAGCCACCACCCACTGTTTCTTGGTCAGCAAGTCTGTCTCTGAAAGGCAGAGTAGGCCCATAAATGCTTGTCTTTATATCGATATGGGGCTCATCATTTCAGTGGTGCTGTGTCTACAGTCTACTGAAATAGAGCACAATCAGAGCAAATATCTTAGATGATTATGTACTCAGCATTAAACTGATCTGAAATAAGAGTGTCCACTGTATGTTAATGGAATTTATTGTGTCTATGTGGTTTACATGGATTTTGCTAGCTTAATATATTAATTTACTATGTTAATTTTTAGATAACAGTTTTTTCCTGTATGTTTAGAAAATGCAGCACTCATCACATTAGTTTTAGAATGATTTTTTTTTACAAATCTTTGGAAATTTGACAAGACATGCAGATGAGAAGATGAATGTCAGTGTGTTAACCACAAGTCACCAGATACTCTGTATGTGCAGCTTGGGACTTGTGCCTGATTCTTGCTACCTCCTGCTCCAGTTTCAAGCTTGTTCATCTATCTACCCTTGTATCTTCCCATGGCGGTTGCTATCCTCTGTCTGCCCTTGAGCTTGTCTTTCTTTAATCTATTTGTTCTGCAGTCTGCTATATCTGTCTTCATTTTCATTTTGAAACCTTTTACTTGTCTTGTGCCCAAACATCACTCTGGAGGAATGGAGGTTTTTGTATCTATATATCTGTTTCATACACCATTTAATAGTCAGCCTGTTGATGAAAATTAAAATATGTATCTTTTACATAAAAGAACTAGCCTATTTCTCCCTGATCTGATGATAAATGACTTGGTGTTGGTGTAATACAATGTAGCCAGTTGAAATAATGAAATAATTTTTTTTTTTTTTACTTAAAACCAGTTCATTTTGAATTGTTCAATATCTATAAGATTTGATCTGTTCATTGTCATGCAGGGAGTTATTTTGCTAGCCATTTCATTATGGGAGGAGAGAAGTTTGATTCAACTCATCCCGAAGGCTACCTCTTTGGTGAAAATACTGACCTCAACTTCCTAGGCAACAGACCAGTAGTGGTAAGATTGTATTTCATTTCCTTGTAACATAGATGCAGCCATTTTGGCTGATGTTTATAGAAGGTCATGAAACCACTGTTCATTGATTTTACCTTGTGTGATCTCATTTCCAGAAATGATCAACAATATGAGTCATGACTCATTTTATTTAAATACATATTAATCTCAAAAAAAAAAAAAGAAGAAGTGATTCTCATAATGATTTGCATTTTATATTATGTGTAATTTGTGTTATTTTATAAGATTTTATAATATTAACATATTTAAAGACATTTTTAAAATAAATATCTTCATAAGAAGTGGGAGATGAATTAATAAAGTTTCATGCATTTACAATACACATATAAATATTGCATTTGAATGTGATTTATTAATCTATTTTTAAAAAGTCTTCTATATAGATATTTTACTCATAATTCTAACTCATATTTGAGTTGTTATGAGTCTTCTTGTTACTTTAACTGGACATTTAGGTTAGTTTAATGTAAATTACTATATGTTGGTGGAAGCTTTTCTAATTCACAGGATTATGCATGACCAAATGTCACATGTAATTGTATAGCTGTTCTTATACACTGCTTTGCTTTATACAGCTTTTAATCCTGATATGTATGTGTGCAGTGTTTGTGTATTTCTATGAAACCATTTGTGTTTTTCTGTATGCGGTGGGTCTTTTATTTACACTGTATGCATTAGCTGCTAGGCCCGTCTCTAAACAGACAGCCTAGTGATGCTGTGGATTTAAGCGATGGCTTACCGCAAGTAATACAGAGAGCCACATTCAATCTGAAGTCCGGGGAGGGGGAAGGGAGGCGACACGCTCACCCAGTGTTGACCCACACGCGAACACACTCTTGATGCCTCTCTGGCACGTGGGCATGCCTGTGCATTGCATTTTTCCAGGGCAAACAGACACACACACACACACACACACACACACAAACACACACACACACATGCATGAATCAGCACAACAGCTTGTTAGGAAATCAGTGTACATCAACTTCCTTTTAATGTGGCTTTGTTTCCAGATTATTTTTCAGTTTTGTAAGAGATCATATGGGTATCAGATATGTGAGCTGATAAAACAGGACAAAGTGCTTCTCAAATATTATTATAATCAATAACTTTACCCTCACTTTTGACTCTTGATATTGCTAGTTCCCGTACAATGCTCCCCCTCCACATGAGCCGGTCAAGACCCTCCGCAGTCTCATCAACATCCGTAAAGACACTCTGCGACTTGTCCGGTGAGATTTTCATGGCTAATATCTTTACTAAACCTGACGGAGAATCATGTGATGAGTTCCTGTTTTGACATATTTGATAAAACAGCACATTTTGTGGAACATGTTGAAGAGGTTGTCTCTTTTTTTAAATAGCTAGCAGGCTTTAGTTACATTTAGTTGTTATTTGTATTTTGTATCTTATTTTATAGAGCATCTGATTAGATGAAAATCTGTGTAGTGCAAGATGAGCCATAAGTTTTATTTTAAATGGCTCTATTTTAAATGGCTTTATTTTAAATTATAAATGCATATTTCAACTAAAGGTTAAATTTTCAGTTTTTTAGGTGTGCAGTAGCATTTACATAGCTTCAAAGCTAAAAGACAAGGGCCACTAAATTATATATATATATATATATATATATATATATATATATGAAGAATTTATTTGAAAAACAGATAACTCAAAAATCATGTTTTTTCATCATGCATTCCAATTAATCTCAATTAAACTGCAGTTGGGTTATTTTGATTTGGTTAAAAAATAACTAACTAAATAACTAACAAAACTAACATAAACATAAAAACTAACACAAAAAAAACACATGATAACATAATAAAAACAGGATTTTTGAAAAAAATATATACAGTATATATATATATATATATATATATATATATATATATATATATTTGTTTGTTTTTCATAATCTTTTAGATAATGCATTTATTAAATATATTATTTATCTCTCTGTGCATTAATATTTTTTTTTTTGCTGAAATCTTAGTAAAGTTTGTAATTTTGTCTGCAGATGTAGTGAAGACATGAAGCTTCCTGGACAGGAAGTTGGGAAAAGCCACAGCTGCTATAATATTGAGTTTACCTTTGATGCCGACACACAAGTTGCCATCACTATATACTACCAAGCCATTGAAGAGTTCCATAATGGTGTGCCAATGTAAGTTGAGCATTAGACACACTTTGAGTATTCCTTTTTCTTTATTTATTAATAACACACTTCAAACTCAGCCTTTACCGGTTGATCAGAGAGCAGCAAGTTGGGAAATGACATCAAAGCTTGGGTTATATTGCGCTGTTCATTGTGTGTTGTTGACAGATACTTGCCGCAGGACAGCTCTCTGCAGTCAGAGACGGTGCATTTCAAACGTGGTGTCTGCCAACAGTTCTGTCTGCCCTCTCATTACGTCAACTTATCAGAGTGGGCAGATGAGGAGGTAACACATCTGCTAGCTGTGACCTTTTGTGCTTTTGCCGTTTTTAGAGAGAGGTTAAAATAGGTCAGACTGATTTAATCTGTCTCGTTTATGAAATTATTGAGCAATGAATAATGCAAGTCCTTAGAGCATTTTGGGTAAACCTGGTAATGTGGTTTGTTGTTACACAGCTTTTGTTTGACATGGATAAAGACATCTACCCCATGGTTGTGCAAGCAGTAGTGGATGAGGGAGATGGTGAGTTTTGTGTAATTGGATATTTTATAATATATATGTAGAAATATATATCTGGAAATAAATCTAAATATATTTTTCCACGTTTTTGCTGCGCAGAACACTTGGGACACTCTCACGTTCTTCTTGCAACCTTTGAGAAGGTATGCTTTTTTGTGTAAAAAAAATTCAATGTTTCAAAAGGTGGGGGGTTGGTTAGATTTTTGAAAATGTTTTTGAAAGAAATCTCTAAAATACAGTAAAATTGTGAGAAATTTTGTGAAACTTTATTGCAATTTAAAATAACTGTTTTCTGTTTCCTGTGATGGCAAAGCTGATGTTTCAGCAGCCATTACTTCAGTCTTCAGTGTCACATGATCCTTCAGATTCATACTAATATGCTGATTTGATGCTCAAGAAACTTTCAAGAAAATTTCTTCTTATTATTATTAATGTTAATAAAATCAGTTGTGCTGCTTAATATTTTTGTGGATGATAATTGATAATTTTTTTTTTCTGGATTCTTTGATGAGTAACTTTGAGTAATTTTTTGTTACAATGTGAAAGTATTTACTCTCACTTTTGATCAGTTTAATATGTCCTTGCCGAATAAAAGTATTAAATTATTTAAAAAAATATATACAGTATATATACTGACCCAAACTTTTAAACAGTATTGCATATTTATAAAAGAAGGTCTTTGTAAATTTTTCCATTCATACAAAATGTGAGGTTGTCCTATTTCTACCTGATCTAACACTAAAATGATCTCTGGTGGTGTAAACTAATGTAATCAGATTGATTCAGTCACATCAAATAATATTATTGGTATAATTAAAACCAGTTTATCTATCTCTAGTTTATCTAACAAAAATAAATTCATTGTGACGATTAGTGATTATATAATGTTGCTGTCTTTTTCTCCTAGCATATGGATGGAAGTTACTGTGTAAAACCTCTGAAACAGAAACAAGTGGTAAGGTCCCTCTTACTATTGATGTAATCTTATAGTTTACAAGAAGGTCAACTGATATTAAATGATTTTTGTACCTCTTAATCTTATCGTGATTTTATCTTAGGTGGATGGTGTAAGTTACCTGCTGCAGGAGATCTACGGTATAGAGAACAAATACAACAGTCAAGAATCAAAGGTAAATCATAATCAGACTGAATCAAATTCAAAGTCAGTAGAATGATTTAAATTACCAAAATGATTAATATAGTCAAGTTGTTTAATAAACTTTAGTCTTTACTGTGATATAGTTGTCTTTACTGTGATATACTCTCCCCATATCAATTTAGAAGGACAACATCTGTTACTTCTAAGCTTTCATTCATTGATTAGTATCAATATATGAAAAATGACACACTCGTGTTTACAGGTGGCAGAAGATGAAATTAGTGACAACAGCGCTGAATGTGTGGTGTGTTTGTCAGACGTGCGGGACACACTTATCCTGCCCTGCAGACACCTGTGCCTGTGCAATGCCTGCGCAGACACACTGCGTTACCAGGCCAACTGTTGCCCCATCTGTCGACTGCGTAAGCACCAACCCCTGTACTGAACTCATTCAACAGGACTCTATTATTGTGATCATTACATTTATGAAAATTTAATTTTGCTTAGATTGTATTTGTATCTATAGTGTGTCTCATACATAAATGTCGTGGCGGGTATTTTAAACATTGGGCATACTGACACTAGTTGATGCAATTTTTTTTATATTGTTTCAGATCAAATATTTGACTCATTTCAAATTTCTCCTTTTAATTCCTATAGCATTTCGTGCCCTCCTTCAAATTCGAGCGATGAGGAAAAAACTGAGCCCACTCACACCTACTGGATTCAACCCTGTTATCACCTCACAGACGTCAGATTCAGAGGAGCACTCGGTAACATTTGTTTTAAAATGTTCATACAGAGCCTTGTACAGAACAAATATATTTAAAGCTAAATAATATAAATACTTTCCTGTGATACATAAATCTTTGTTAGGAGCATTAACTTTAACCCTTTAAATCTTGACATATGAAATAATAGTCAGAAAATCTGATTTTTTGAAATGGAACAGTTTTGTTGAACCGTCAGACATAATCTAAAAAAATATCATATTTGAGGAGGAAAAGATCACCTATGAAGAGACACAAACTGAGAAAAAGCATGCAATTTGGTACAGTTACTGATATTTATATGGCCAAAAACTAAGATGAAATTCTGACTGTAATGTAAATCAGTGAGATCTTTATAACAGCATAGAAGGCTACTTACATAAAATGCAAACAAATATAACTAGTCCCTCTATATCTCTCAGTAATATGTCTTAGTAAGATGGTATTCAAATGCTTAGTTTTTATGATCAAAGCTCTGCATTTTTTATTGTAGGGGGAAAATCATAATGCAATGCAATACAGTGATGATATACAAATAAACGTTTCTCAAAAGCCTGGTCTTATCATATTTGATATTCTATGTTAACATGATTTTTAAAAAACTTAAAATCATGTTCATTTTGATCATGTTGATAATTTAGAGGCCTTTGCATATTAAACATGATGCATTAGCGTTAATGGTTTAAGTTGTCAGACACTCTCTGATACAAGTTAGGTGCACAGTTTAATGCAAAAACATACAAACCATCTGTATGCACCATCTATTCATACAAAAAGTTGTACTTTACTGTTGTTCACACCACATGTATGTTTACTACAGGCATCGGAGCACATCCCACCAGGCTATGAAGCTGTGTCCCTGTTGGAGGCCTTGAATGGGCCCCTGAACCCGTCGCCATCTGCTCCTCCACATCAGGGCGTCACCAGGGGCCATGTTTCAGGATCTGTGCCCACATATGGCAGTGATAGCCACCACACGCCCACACGCTCCCTCTCTCCACTAGAACACTCTGTCAACTCCAGCCAGAATGTGAAACACAAGAAGAGTGGCTCTAAGTGAGTGAACCCTAACTGAAGGATTGAATGGTGTAGTGTTTCGGTATTACTGAAAAAACCTGTTGTTTAATGCCTACAGAACATTTGCTGGGTGTTACTAAAACACTTTCCTGTCACTTTACAGCTTTTCTTGAAGGTTAAATTATGGGCTTATGAAGGAGGCAGATAAATGAGTCTTTGCTAATCATGTATTCTGGGAACTCTCTAGATCCCTCTCCCAGAATTCTTCAGTGCTGCCTGAGGAGGAGGATGAGAAGTCATGCAGTGAGTCTGAAGTGCAAACGTGCAGGAGAAAACTGCATGTAGAACAGCAAGAGGTGCAAGCATTATAGTATTTATATATTATTTATGCATATTATTTTATGCATTTTTCATATATTTGCGAGTTTTTGAATGTTTTTTAAAAAGCTGCATTTATATACATAAAACACAAAAACACAAAAACTGTGAAATATTAAATAAAAAATTGATTTTAATATATTTTAAAATGTAATTTCAAATGTGATGGCAAAGATGAATTTTCACCAACCATTACTTCAGTCTTCAGTGTCACATGATCTTCCAGAAATCATTCTAATATGCCGATTTGGTGCTCAAGAAAATTTCTTGTTATTATGAATGTTGAAAATGTGCTGCTTAATATTTTTGTGGAAAACATGATGCTTTTTTAAAGATTCTTTGATGAGCAGAGAGTTCAAAAGAACAGCATTTATGTGAATTTTTTTTTTTTTTTTAGAAGTCTTTACTGTCACATCACTTTAATTCTTCCAAAAGTTTTATTTGAAATAGAAATTTTGAAAAAAAGTAATCGTCTTTACTGTCACTTTTGATCAATTTAATATGTCCTTGCTAAATGAAAGTATTAATTTCTTCCAAAAAAATAAAATCTTATTAACCCCAGACGTTTGAATGACAGTGTATATATTTCTACTAAATATATGAACCAGTATGATATGAAAGACTATAGAATACTCACACAATTTTAGAAATAATATTTACTTTTATGTATTTATTATACAATGTCCACTAGTGATGATGATAGATAATACACACCAATCTAATCATCATTGTTGTATTGTGTATTTTACTGCAGTCTGGAGTAACTCCTGAAAGTGACAACATCACCCTGTCATCCTCAGGGGCCATAGATCAGTCCTCCTGCAACGGGACCCCTCTGTCCTCCACAATCACCTCCCCAGAGGGTACAGCATTAGAGCTAAATCTCAATGAAACACACACCAGAGCTCATTTACATTTGTTTGTCTTCCTGTTCATTTTCTGTCCTGTTCAGATCCAGTAAGCAGCAGCCTGGCCCAGTCTGTGATGTCAATGGCGTCCTCTCATAGCCAGCACTCTCAGATTAGCACCGACACACTCTCTTCCATGTCCGGATCCTACATGGCTGGTGCCGAGGGAGATGACGCCGCTGAGACCCCAGCAGAGAGCCGAGCACCTTCCCAACATGAGGGTGAGGTAAGACAGTTAGAAGGCCTAGAATCAGGACAATTTGTTACTTTTGTTTTTTTTTTCATCTTCAGATGCTTTAGTTCATGCTGATATTATAGTTTTTAACTTAATACTTAAACATTGTTAGTAGTGGTTAATATTTGATTTGGGTTTTTTTTTTTCAATGAAAACTTTTAAAGAAATAAAGTTAAATTTGTTTTTAGAGTGAGTGTTGCACTCACAATTGGAAAAAGAAAAATCCACAATAAAGACATAACTTTACTTTAAACTATTTCTGATGCATATTCTCTAGTAAAAAAAAAGTAATACTAAGTATAGTTCAAATCTATTAACATATTTACTGACATGTAACTTGAGACTAACTGAGATTTTTTTTTTTTAATTATTAAAAACATTTTAATTTATATTTTTAAATTATAATTTATATATAAATGATATAATTTTTATTTGGAGTACTACTAGTAAACAATGCACATTTCTTAATATTAAGCTTACAATGTGTTTTAATGTCACTATTAATGAGGATTGTATGATCTTTGAATAATATCAATCTTTATTTAAAATGTACCTAAAGTATACTTGCAATAGTTCCAGTTTAGCACAATCAAATATACTTTAGTATATCATTAGTTGGACTTCATTACATCCTCACAATTAAAGTGTATTAAGTACAAAATTAGTTGTTCCAATTTAGCAGACTTTAAGTTAGTATACTAAAAGTACAATTGCAGGGTATTTGTATTAAGTACATAAATATGTAAATGTATTTGTAGTACTTGGAATAAATGTATTTCAAATACATTTTAGTATATTTATTTTTCACTTGGGTTTTATGATCATTTTATGATTATTTCCTTTTAAAAATCCCTTTTATGTAAAACATTTTGTACAAAATTTGCTATATAAATAACATTTGCCGTGCCTGATTCATTGGCCAAGAAAATATTAAATGGTTTAAAAAATTTGAAAAGTTATCGGGAAGTCATGGAATTTCATTAGTCACTGTAACCAAAACTTGCTATACGCCATAACTATCACCATTGCACAAACACTGATACGTTTATGCAAATCATATATTGTGTCTTACAGAGAACATATTTACATGTGTCCGCAGGAAATCCCCAACGAGGCAAAAGGGCATAACTTTGTGGCTGCCATTCTTGAAGAACAGGATTCAGAGGTTAAAACATTCAAACAGCCAAGCAACTTAAACCAGCAATTTATTTTTTTACTTATTATTTACTCAGATTTGTGTTTTCTTTCTTAGGGAAATGATGTGACTGAGGAAGATTGCGCATCTCCCACCAAAGAACATGGTAATTGTAACCTCACCTATTGGCTGTACTTTTCACGACACTGTACACTAGATTAAGGAGAAAACACTGCAATGTAGGCGGTACTTCATCTACAAGAGCTTCTAAATCTGCCTACGCACCTGCTTGATGAATAACTTGTGTTTGCAGGTGGGCCAAAGGTCGCTCACTACAAATATAAATATCACATGACTCATTTGAGGGCAATATAGTTCGATTTTCATGTTTTATTTAATCAGCCCACATACAAGCACATTTAGCATCTGAATTGTAATGAGTATCCAGCTTTCTACCTATTATTTTATTATTTATTATAACAAGTGTGCATCTGTATTAATGCTATATATTCTTTTGGCCAACTAATTGAGGGCAACTAATTAAGGTTTTGCTATTGTTTCCTTTGTATTGTACCTAACTGCCATTTTGCATAGACATTTTTCATCTGTTTCTTATGTTGTATGCTTACTAATGTGAGGAAATGATTGTCCAAGTGTTTGTCAGTTGTGTTCTCGTGCACGCGCTGATCGCATCTGCTCGCTCTCACATGAGTATGTGTGCATCCATCAACCGCAGTCATCACTAAATGGCTGCCGAGTAGCATCCTGCGCCCCATCGCTCTGACCCCTCACTGCTGTACTCCACTCGGCTGCTCTGCCCTGCCTCGGCTGCTCTTGTTTGACCTCTGACCTCGCTTGCAGGTGGGCGCAGGAGGAGCGAGGTGCCTTGTCCAGAGTTTGACAATAACAATCAGGGGCAGTCTGACACCCACTGTATGACAGGCCTGGACAATGAGCAACCTCCTGACGGCCGATTCGCTGGTGAGTGGCAACCTCTCGAACATGGACTTTCTGATTGGAAGGGATTGGGTGAGGCGGTTTCAAGGTGTCCCATTTAAAACAGCAACTGGCTCTAAAACACTATTGGCTTTGTCTGCTCATGCACATCCTTACTTTGACCCTGCTGTGATTTTGTGTAGTGTTAATTGGTAAAATGGCCATGCCCTTTAACCCCCCCCTCTTTTGTGTGTGTTTATGTGTATGTGTGAGTTTATATCATGTATGACTTGTTTCTATCTCTCTGGGTCATACTAATAGCTAAGTTCATGTTCAGTGTCTGCCAGCTCAAAGTAGCTTTGCGTCTCCCTTCATTTTTACCTTCATCCCTTCATTTTTCAGCTCATCTTCCCTCTTTTGCCAGCATATTCTGTTAATCTCCAACTCTTGGTTACTGTCATCCAGAGAAAGCATTCTCTCTGGAAGGACACAAATGAAGCTTTTCACATGACAGACAGTAAAATATGATTCATCAACATCATTGTCATATTTTTATTCATCGTGATTACTACACAGTCCAAAATATCCAATTGGCTCAAAAAATTTGGACACATAAGTTACTCTTAAAAGTGTAAAAATTTCATTTCATTAGATCAGGAGTGATAGCACAGACCATAGATATAATGATCCCGCTTTAAGATTTTGTGCATAAGGACCTATTATTGTACATACAATTATCAATGTGTGTAAAATGTTATCTGTGAAATATTTACTCTTTTATTTATTTGAATTTTTTTCAATAGAATAAAATAATTGTGATTAATCTTATGTTTTGCAAATGAAAGGTCAGTAAATTTAGGGCCATATTTACTAAACAGGGCAAATGAGCATTAAAGCACAGTTCCATGAAAGCGCCGATGGGAGGGGAAAATTCTGCAGGTGATTTACTGACTAGTTGCACATTAAAGAACACAGACGCAACACTTAATTTCCATAATGACCAGCGCAATCTACCAAGAGTAGCTCAAATTACCGCCTGCCTTAAGACATGCTTTTTTGGGCGTTTAATAATGCCGCAAATACCAGTGAATTGACGAGCACAAATCTTAGTAAATTGCATTGCGTGATTCATTTAAATACTCTCCTCCCATAAATTTACCGATCGTAAGGGAAACTCCTTACAAATGCATATTCAACAAAGTGAGTAGCAAAAATTTGTGTCCATGCCTTTTCAGTGCTAATTTCCCACTGCATGTCTTTTGTAAATCCTCACAGTAGTTTTTTAACGCTAAATGAGGGCACCGACACAAGCTAAATCTGGCTCTTAAACTTTAAACACTTAAACTTATTTTTAATAATACCATATAATATAATATAAATGTACTTATCTTTTTACATTTTTAGACTATTTTTCACTAAACGTTTTTGGGGGGTCCTTGAAAGTAAGCTTCGAAACCCTGAATTTTTGCGAATTTTTTTTTGCTTGAAAAGTATGCCATGCGGTTTGTTATTTTATGTAATGCAATGACATTCATACATTTTTAAGTGCTACTTAAGTGTGCATATACTGTTTGTGGTCACTATAAGTAATGTGCCCATTCAAGTCTTGCTTTTAGAGAAAAATGATAATCACATATTGGAATTGGCACTTAAAAATTGAACATCCTGGTCATTAAAGATAAAAGTTTCCAGTAAAAGTGCAGTTTTTTCTTCAAAAGGACCCTATCATCTTCTCTCATTATCACTAAGCACCAAGCTTCTTCTTCTTTTCTCAATCCGACTTTCATTTTCTGTGGATGGCTGGTTGATTCTCTTGATGTGCTGTAAATGTGCTGTGTTCTCTCTCTTTTCTGTCTCTGTTTTTCCTTCCATCATTTCCCATCTCTCTTTTTCTCTATCTTCCTGGATGTCTGTGGAATGGACAGATGAGGACTCGTGTCCTGTTCAAATTGAGGAATAGGTACGGAGCAAGATAAAAGGCAATGCACAGAGGTCATGGATTCACAAAGAAGTTTCAGCTTTTATGCCATTCACTGTTGTCATCAGTGGGATTCTTTATGGATTTGCCTTTTGACCTCTGAGGGTTAAAAGAGCCTTTTCATCATTTACTTAGTATGCATGGTGAATATTTAATACTGGACATTTCAGTTCACAGAAATCTTGGAGAACAATAGATAAAGGTGTCTTGGTTTGCATGACGGATATTTCAGCCAAAGTTTGAAGCAAAAACATTCTGTTCCTGAAGAATGTTATTTAAACATTGATCTCCAAGAGACGCTCCAATTTGGGGAAAAGGTGTAGTGAGGCGTTTTTTTAGTTTCTTCTTCATTTTTTTCCCAAATCACATTTCCACAATCCCATCATTATTTTACCCTACATTCATACCTTCTCATTTTTCTTCTTTATTTCATTTGTGCCTTCTCACATGGATTCTTCTGTCCTGTTAGGTCTGTTATACCTTGACGTCTATCGTCATGGACGGGATCCTTTGACTCACCATGCGTCCACCAGCAACATCAACCTGGAGGAGCAAGGGGTCACCAATGAGGTGGCAAATCCCAAGAACAAATCTCATCGTGGACCCCTAGCTGTGTGAAATCCTCAATCCACCCAGTCACAGACCTACTCCAATCCTGAGAGGAATATCTGCCTCTTTCTTCATGCCACCTCCACTCAAACTCGTGCCCACACCAATTACTCATGGATCAAATCCTAAATGCAAACCAGGGCGAATTGACTGTGTGGTTTCTCTTCTCCATTGTGATAGATGTCATGCTTTTAGCGCTCTTTTGGTGTTGACACTTGTGTAAAGCACCATGTTTACACCAACGCTCCACCCCCTCATGCATACAAATGAAGGGATGACTCAAGCAAGCTCTCCTGATGAAAAGCTGGAAATGATGAAGACTCCAACCTCTGATCTAAGCAGCATTTCATGTCAAATTTCATGTCAAGGCTGTGCGGCTATGCTTTTTAAAGTTAATAATCAAATCCCGCTGATAGGAATCAACATCCCTTTGGATTCTCGTCAGTAAAGTCACTGAACGTTTGAATATTTCAACTTGTACTACTGAAAATCTGCCCACAATACCCAAGATAGATGTTTCAAAAGAATACGATGGAAAAGACTAAGATGAATTTTCATAATAATCAGTCCTTCACAATATTAACTTCAGAGCAATAACGCATATTTGCTCACGTTTCTGCCCTTGTCGGTTGCTGCAGCTCACTTTGAGCTCTATGTACAGCCCTGCATGTTACAAAGACACAAAGCTACTGAGCTGCCTAAATTGCGTTACACATCTGGCCACGGAGACGCGACTGAACTGCTTACTACCAAGCATTTTCAAACTTTTTGTATAGGAAATGGAAATGTTGGGGAAAACTTGCCCGTGACGTCCACATCTGTGGTCGTAACTCAGATTGCTACTGTTGATGGTATGTTAAATGTCATAAAGCTACTGTCAAGCTTTTTGTGCGTTATTTAAAAAATATGTTAATTTCACGTCTGAGGTACAATCTAGCATATGCTACAGATAGTCAATTTGTACCTTGAAAGCTGAAGTAGCTCTTCAGAAGTGTGTTGTTGGACCGATATGGATTGCTACGCCAGGTACTTTGGTATCCTTTTAAAAGTATTTTTTGTTACGTATTCCTTTTGAAAAGTGTTGCACTTTCCTATAGGGATCCTTAACTGAAAGTGTTTACTTAGCTCCAAGCAGTCATTATATAGTGAAAATGAAGGAAAGACTTTAAAAAGTGTGCCACTAACTTGAAAAACAATCAACAACTTTCAGTTTCTCGACAGTTCTGCCAAACCTAATTTATAGTGTTTAAACTTGCACTTTGTTTTTACCAGTGGTACATTAGTGGTTATTTTACTTAATGAAAATCTTCTACTGATCTGTGGGTTCTCTTTCCAGTCCCTAAAAGGGATAGTTCACCCAAAAATGAAAATTCCCAAAATGACATTACACCCTTGTTGACTTTGATTGTGTTCCACAAAAGAAAAAAAAACACCATGCAGGTTTGAAACGACATTAAGGTGAGTAAGTGAAAGTAATTGAGTGTTTTTCGGTGAACTATCTATTATTTTATTATTATTCCCACAATTCCTTCATCTGAGCCAGTTTTTTTGTTTTTTGATTCATTAGCACTTGTCTGGACTATCTGAATGAAAAAAGGATTCACAGTACAATCAAATAGTCTCTTATAACTCTTAAAATGTCTATTGTACTTTGAGAACCAACAAAGCTTTTCCTTTGTGTGGAAAATGTTAATTTTTTATTTTTTTATGTTAGCTTAGCTCTTGTTATCGTTGTAATAGTTTGTTCAATGTGCTGTTTACTGTAGTATATGAATGGTGTGAAATTTCTCCAAATGGGATTGTATAATTTACACATGCACTAGTAGATTTTCCCTTGACAGCAGATAATGCGGTGCATGTGGTAAGCGCATGGTAGTTGCAGTCAGAAAATAGAAATCCTCCCCCTTTACATTTGCACTATATGTCTAGCCCTTCCGCACTGAGCTTGCACACTGTGTAAGCAACAGGTATTGAGTCACAAGCAATACAGCAGCATAATAGCACGTTGTTGTCTGCAGGCAATACAGATAAACTTAGCCATGCACTGAATGTTTTACAGCAGAATGTCACATTTACATGCAGAGAGAAACATCTGTGGAGTAACATGCATAGAGCATGGATAAATTCAAGGGGTTTTCTCCAGTTTTGTTATCTGTATTGCTTTTGTTCTGTCCTCTTTCTGCACCAGGAGGAGTGACTCTAAACTAAACCTACATGAGGAATGGGTTGCATTAATTCACTTTTGTAGAATGAAGATTACAAAATGTCAAAAACACAATAAACTTTTTCTTAAAAACAAGATTTGTTTGGAGCATTTTACTCTCTTTTTAACTCTATTTTTATTCTCTCTTTTTCAAATTTACAGTTCAAGTGTAGTTGCCGGATATTTAAAAATGATTGTGACAGACATTATGGGATATATTTCATCAGCTGATATAATTTCAATCAGCTTTCGTAAAATACTCAAATCTACTTTGTATCTTATTGATAATCAACATAATTGGTCTTTTCATGACCAAAAATGTGACAGACCACTGTAAAGAATGTGCATTAATTAAAAATAAATAAATAAACCAAAATAATTGAAAATTTTATGAACTAAAATTACAAGGGACTTCCGCTATATGGCATCCTCTGTATGTTTATATATATTTTTTATTATAATATTAATAATGAAAATGTATCCCTCTCTCTCTCTCTCGCTACACTGTAAAAATGATTTATAGATAGATAGATAGATAGATAGATAGATAGATAGATAGATAGAGTGTCTATCATCCATTCAGTGCAAAAAAGATTGTCTCTACCAACACAAATCAATAACAGCAGAATATCACATTTGTGAGGAACAATGGCCTTCAATATCCCACAAAAATGTTTTATGGTGCTCAGGGGAATGATGTTCTCCCCTATTATTGCTAATTTCGCATCCATTTTCATCTTGTACTGTTACATAAGCACAGGCAGTGAGTGGGACCAGTTGCCAGTCATCTGCTAACCAGAGGTGGTCTCACACTGAGAGTTGGATATGAGTTATTTTCCTTTCTGTGCTATCTGTCTACTTTTTCTAGTAGGTGAGTAAAGCTTTAGTTTTTTAATGCACAGACAATTGTCAGTTGTTCTAAAGATAACTACCCTATTTGCATGGCTAAATTGTATAGTTCTGGATGTCTAAAACCATATCAACATGCTTCCTGGCTTGCAGATTTAGTGTTCCCTAAACAAGTGTGCAGTAAGCAAGATGTACTGGAACATTTAAATCTTACCAGAGACAATGAAAAATTCACAACTTGCCGTCCTGCACTGGACTGGACACACCCCACCGTTGTGTATTTTGATATTTACCTCTACGGCATCCTTTCTATGGTATGACTGCAAACAGCTGACAAATGTTCAAGTGTGTCTGTTTTATATATAAGTATTTATTTATTTTCTATTTTTGCAGATTGAAAAGTCTCAAATCTTTGTACCTCTTTTTTGGATGTCCATGGTAAGTGTTAAACAACACAAAATTCTTCTTTAGAATTTAAGTTATTTCTGAATTAGGCTGCATAATTGGAAAAAAAGAAATCATTAAAAATAATTGTTAAATAAATTAAATATTTTATGAATTAAGATAATTTACCACTTAAGGGATTTATTTATTTATTTATGAATTAAGTTTTGCTCACTTAGAGTTGGAACAATGAACGAATCTCTTGGGATCCTAAAGATTTCTGTGGCATTAAAAGTGTGATTTTGCCAAAAGAGATGCTTTGGAAACCAGACCTTTATGTTCTTGAGACGTAAGTATATAAAAATTATATATCTAGATAATCATCTTAATTGATGATTAAAAAAAGGAATAGGGAGAGGAGAAATTAAAAATTGAGAGAAATTACATATATGTGGGAAAATCTCAAATGTATGATTTGTCTGGTTCAATTTTCTTTGACACAAAATTCATTTTACATGGCATGTAAAAAACTTAATTTATCAACATGTTTAAGTGTGGAAAAGGAAGATGGACCACTGAACCCATATTTGTATATTACCCATGATGGAAATGTGAAGATGGAGGATGACCATAAGATTGTCAGCACCTGCACAATGAATGTACACAAATTTCCTTTTGATACCCAAACGTGTCACATCACAGTCTCTTCAATTAATTACTCAGGTGAGAGCACATTTAAAATGTAAATATTCCTTGAAAATAAAGATGCATGATGTTAAAATCTGGCCAATATGATAAGCTGATAATTATTTTAATGTTGGCAGATAATAAATGGCTGATATTGGTACCAGCATATTGTGCATCCTCTAACAGTTTTTAAACACCTGCTATGATTAAACATAGCATAAACATAATTATAGATTTAGTGTCACACTGTACCAAGCTGCTTTCCTTTATGTGAAACAGATAAAGAAATGAAGCTGGTTCCTGCCTCCAATTCATCAAAGGCGACACAGGTAGCTCGAGAAAGCATATTGACACAAGGAGAATGGGAGTTCCTCAATATATCCGTCTCGCTCCAGAATGAGAACTATGAGGGCCTAACATACGACAGGATAAAGTACACGGTACTAACTCATACAAAAATGAAAATATGCTTAAAATTGACTGACGCTCAGGCCATCCAATGTAGATGAGTTTGTTTCTTTCCCGGAACAGATTTGGAGAAATTTAGCATTACATTACTTGCTCACCAGTGGATCCTCTGCAGTGAATGGGTGCCGCCATTAGACTTTAAACAGCTGATAAAAACATAACAATAATCCACAAGAAATCCACACGACTCCAGTCTATCAGTTAATGTCTTGTGAAGTGAAAAGCTGCGTGTTTGTAAGAAACAAATCAATCATTACGGCATTTTAACTTTAAAATGCCTTTAATACTTTAATACTTCCGGCCAAAATATGAGTCCATAAGCCATAATAGCACTTCATCCAGTGAAAAAGTCTAATAGATCCTTTGGTGAGCAAGTGATGTAAAACTAAATGGTTATTTTGATAGTCCACTTTAGACATTCTACTAACTATAAGTAATACGTAATATGTCAACTAATTCTCATTAATTTGCAACTACATGTCTACTAACTCTCAGAGTAGACTGTTAGGGTAGGTTTAGGGTTAGTAGAATAAGTTGACATATACTTGCAAAGTTTCTCATAGTCAGTATGTTGTATGCTGTGGACCCATCAAAATAAAGTGTTAGAAGTTATTAGCAAACAGTCTACTAATATTCTAATGACTGCTAGTTGACATGTAGTTGCAAAGTTACTTACTCTTAGTAGAATGTCTAAAGTGAACTATCAAAATAAAGTGTTACCAACTAAATTTCTCCTGAACTATTCTAATGTAGAAACAAACTCTACATCTCGGATGGCCTGAGGGTGAGTACATTTTCAGCAAATTTTCATTTTTGGATGGACTATTCCATACTATATTCTTCTTCCATTCCAGAGATTATAGCCTCAGATTTTTCTCTCTCATCTTTCCTCTTTAGATTTCAGTCAGAAGGATGCCCCTGATGCATTTCATCAATTTTCAGCTACCTATATTGTTTTTCCTCGTTTTGGACCTAGCTTCTTTTTTCATACCAGATAGAGGGGAAAAACTGTGCTTCAAAGTGACTGTGCTACTGGGGATCTCTGTACTTCTGCTCATCCTAAATGACATTCTGCCATCCAAATCTCACAGATGTCCTCTGATAGGTAAGAGCTCAGTTCAAGGACAAGTTTCTTAATATAGAGACGTCTTTTCATATATCATAGATACGTTTAGATTGTCATATAAACTCTCTCTTCTGTTCTGTGCAGCTGTGTATGTCGTTGTCATCTTTTCTTTCATGTTGCTGAGTCTTCTGGAGACAATTTTGGTGATATACATAATAAATATGAACTCTGAACAAGATGCTAAGGGGGTTCAGAGACCTGAAGATCACAACTCTGACACAGGTATACACATCTTTCACACATCACAATGATAATGTTCTGAATTTGTTAGTTATAGGACTGTGTTTTTCTTTCAGATAACCGGAAAAGAGACAGTAATGGAGTTGAAGCTCCCCTTGAGTCTCTGATGTTGAAGGAAATATACAGCAAGGAAAAAATGGATGACGTGCAGCTATTGCAGCTGATCCTAGAAGAGCTTCAGACTATCAAGCAGACTCTTGTTCCCCGTACTTTAAAAGCCAAAACCGCTCAGATTTACTGGTTAGGAATGGCCAAACGTATTAACAGGGTTTTCTATGTGGTTTATCTCATCTCAGTTTCTCTCTTTCTTGTTTTTATCTTTCGAGAGTGGAAAGTTGAGTAATTTCAAGCTTTAAAATTGTGATGAATGCTCAAATTATGGATCAATATTACATATATTGCATTACATAACAATATTATGTACATTTCTTCTCCCTGTTGAAAGCATTGTAGAAGGAGCTGCAGCATATATTTCAATTGATGTTCTGGTGCTTTTCTACAGAGATTTCAATAGAGGTGTAGAGATGTCTACAAATGTCTGTCTTGCCCACCCAATCTGAATTTAGATAAAGAGTGCGTTAAACTTTTTGTGCAATTATTAAAATCAGTCTGGGTGGACTGTATTTTAAAAAGTTTTAAGAAGAGCTGAAGACAGCCCCACCCAATCGTAAAATAACACCAGAAAATTGCAGTATTTTTCTTTTATTAGCAGAAAAGCAGTGGCTGACGGACTCTATCTACATTAATATGTATCATAGCCTACCATTGGAATTACCTGAACAGTTAAATTAACTTTAAAACTCAGCTCATTCAATAACATGCATTTATGGAGCAAGAACATAATATAAGTGTTTAAAATCCATGTACACTTGCTGTTAATACTGTTAAATCGAATGTAAGAAACAAAATGCGATCCAGTGATACAAACTATTTGACTTTCTTTGTTAAATTTCACCATTTCATTTTGAAAGTAGGTCTGTCATTTACATAATTCATTTAATTCATAATTGAATGTGACGAGACAATAGCATTTTTCTTTTTTTCCAGAGTCAGCACCAGCCCATTCGAACTGGGGGAAGTTCTAATCGATTACTTTACAAATCTTATTATTGTTCTTTTACATAGAGTTCTGGTTTTTAGTTATATGGTCTTAGGCCATTAGTATTTTCACCAAAAAAATTCAAGGTTTTAAGCCAGTTATTTCTGATATTGCCTACTGACACACTACAGCAGATAGAAATGGCTTAAAACCATTATTATTATTATTATTATTTTTTTGGTGAAAATACTAATGGCCTAAGACTTTTGAACAGTAGTGTAAATATATCAGCAACACTGCAATAAATCTGCAAATTACCAACATTTTAAAGCTGTCAAGAACTGGGCCTGCTCCTGTAGCATATGCGCTTTGTAATACTACTTAATATTTTGTGAAATAAAGCATGCTTCACAAAATCACTGAAGAATGTTGTGACAAAAACTGCATTCTCTCCGACAGAGCCGGCAGGGAACCATGTTTAACATCATACTATAATGGAGTGCATTCATATGGTTATGTGGTAACATAGGCTAGTTATTATGATATCACTCAATGCCACGGGTGTTACCTCTAAATATTTACTTTTACTATTTGATTAGATTTTACTTGAGGAAAATGTGCAAAGCTTTACAAATGTTTGTTACAATTAATACTCATAAGTAGCAACGACCCCGACCTCCAAGCGCTAGGCGGCGCTCACAGCGGGCGCTCATCCAGACACGAGGCACGCGCTGTCAGCTGCGCCGCCTGGCACGCGCGAGCAATGACGTGGATTTTCATCCATTGCTGTGCGAAATCAGTGAAGTCACTGCATACAACTACTCCTCTGCTCTGGGTCTGGACTATTTTACCATCTGTAACAAGGTAATAACTTTCATTCATTACAATTAGACATAATCTCAGTAAACGCTGCTGTTTGAAGTTAACTTTAACAATGAAAACTCCCTTACTTTATCTAAACTATTTGTGTTAGCTGTCAAAACTTGCTTTCATTTTTAATGCGTTGATGGCTTTGATTGCTGATCATAGGTATTTATATTCAGTGTCCTGTGAGGAGCAGCGCATCAACATGATTAAAGGCAAAGTTGAAAACATTAAAGACAAAATTGATGGCAATGAGCTTGATTTGAGTCTCAGTAATCTTACAGAAGTGCCAGTCAAGGAGCTGGTAAGTGTGGCTGCAGATTATTCACTTTACAATTATCATGAGTGTACTTGGTTTTGTTTACTTTAAAAAAAAATATATATAAATAATTGTATTCATTCAGCATATCCTTAGACAAAGTGTGAGAAACTTTGAAAATTTAAAACATTGATTTCTGTGCAGACTGCATTTCCAAAGGCAACGGTTTTGGATCTCTCCTGTAATAATCTAACAACTCTGACTGTAAGTAACAATTGTAAATAAAAAAACATATTTCGTCTAAGTTGTAGTTTGTTTAATGCTTTTGTACTGTTTTTGTTACTTCACCAGCCTGAATTCTGCAGCTTGACTCACCTTATCAAAATTGACCTGAGCAAGAACCAGCTCGTCTGCTTACCAGAAGAAATTGGGCAACTCAGTAACCTCCAGCACCTGGATTTATACAATAACAAACTCAAAATGCTTCCCGTCGGCTTCTCACAACTCAAGGTGGGTTTAGGATTTCATAAACCGCAAACATTCTCTTAAATATTAGAAGATGCTATTTTCATTTTGGGGGCAGTCGTGGCCTAATGGTTAGAGAGCACTCTCTTCCACCTTTAGTACCACGACTGAGGTGAGACCCTTGAACAAGGCACCGAACCCCCAACTGCTCCCCAGCAAAAATGGCTGCCCACTGCTCTGTGTGTGTGTGTGTGTGTGTGTGTGTGTGTTCACTACTGTGTGTGCACTTGGATGGGTGAAATGCAGAGCACAAATTCAGAGTATGGGACACCATACTTGGCCACACGTCCTTTCCTTTTCAGTAGCAGTTAGTAATTGAGGGAATTTGTTTTTGCAGAGTCTTAAATGGCTGGACCTGAAGGATAACCCCTTGGAGCCAACACTGGCCAAGGCTGCAGGCGATTGCTTGGATGAGAAGCAGTGCAAACAGTGCGCATCCAGGGTGAGTCGAGTGGTCTGAAGCAGAAGTGTCAGAAATAACTTTTGAACTGTAAAAATAAGCTTATTTATCACATAGTCAAAGTTTTGAAACAATCACAAATGAACAAATGAATTTTTTTTTTAAATTTGTCTATGTCCAGGTTCTGCAGCACATGAAGGTACTGCAGGAAGAAGCAGAAAAGGAACGAGAACGTCGATTGTTGAAAGAGAGAGGTAGGGAGAGCAAAACATCTACAAATTTACCAAATTTCTTCGTATTAATATTCTTTTTCCATTACAAATGATATTATGAGTGTTACAAGTTGAGCAAAACAGTTTAAAATTTAGTTTAGAATTTAGGACTTGAAATTTAAAATTCTTTTTTGGTATTTAATGTGGCTTTCTGTTTGTCTTAAGTTTTTATGAGTGACCTAGACATAGTATAGTATTGAAATATTTATTCCACATTCTACATCATAACAGTTCTTTGATTTTAAATGTTTTTCAAATTGTATGCATTCATGTATTAATTATGTATTGATTTTAGAATACGTTTTAATCCCTTACAGAAGTAGAAAAGAAAAAAGAAGCTAAGCAGAGGGAAAAGGAGGCCAGGGAAAGAGAAGCACAAAAAAAGAAAAAAGCAGAAGAGAAAGAAAGGAAAAGAAAGGAGTATCAAGCTCAGATGGCTGCTCTTGCTGCACAAGAACAACAGAAAAAGAAGAAAGAAGAGAAGAAAAAGAGAGCTGCTCAAAATCAAGGTACAATTTTATCTTACATGAACTGAGACTCAATTATTTCATTACACTGCATACTCTCTACTTTGCTTTATGTTGTTTAAAAATGTTGGAGTATTTTGATCTACATTACCATTCAAAAGTTTAGATTTTAAGATTTTTTTAATGTTTTTGATGTCTTTTACGCTTACCAAGGATGTTAAAAAATTCAGTAATATTGTGAAATATTATTAAAATTTAAAAAATTCTATTTTAATATATTTTAAAACTTAATTTATTCCTGTGATGGCAAAGCTGAATTTAGCCAGAGATCATTTTAATATGATTTGGTGCTCAAGAAACATTTCTCATCAGTGTTTAAAATAGATTTTTTTTAGGATTCTATGATGAATAGAAATTGAAAAAAAGAACAGCTCTTATTTGAAAGTGCTTTGATTTTTTTTTTTTTTGTAACATTATACATGTCTTTACTGTCACTTTTGATCAATTTAATGCATCCTTTCTGAACAAAAGTACTAATTTCTTTTTTAAGAAATCATACTGACCCTACACTTTTGAACTGTAGTGTATGTCAGGTTGATATTTTATATACATTGTGTTACTGTATATGTTATATGTACAGCATTTTTGATGTTTTGAGTGTAAGTTCTACACTTCTTCACTATAGGTAAAAAGACAGCATCAGAGTCTGTGCCCAAAGCCAAGCGGTCCATCTGCTCAATGTTCTTCTCTCTGCTCCTAAAACTCCTGCTTCTGCTAATTGTGGGAGTAGCAAGTGTGATAGCAGTTTGTCAGCTGACTGAACTGAGGAAGGAGGCGTTCTGTGTTCCACTCAACGTGCAGTTTGAGGAGACGGTGAGGTGGGCTCAGGGTCTGGATATTGTGCAGCAGGTCATTCAGAAAATGTCTGATCTCAGAACATAAGACTCTGTCTGATGATCCATCCTGTCGCGGATCTGAGCCTCTCAGGTGACGCATTGGGACCAAGTCACAGACCTGTCTGCAGAAATTCCTATGGAATTGTTTTTCCCTTTGCATCTTTTTTAAAAAATAATGATAATCCATGTGAGAACTATGGACCAGTCTGTGAATGAATATCTTGCTTGTATGTCTTTAAACTGCCAAATCGGGAAAGGAAAATGGACTTCAAGAAGCAGTTGATGAATAATAAAATTTTTGACCTTTGGAGTCTTATGTAATACTGTTTCACAACATCTTATAATAAAAGATTTGATCGATTTTGATTAGCTTATGTTTGCTGTCCCTGTGCTACAATTGGTAGCAAAACTGAATCTTTAAGAAACCAGTTTCTAAGTTTCTACAATAAGTTTCGTTTAGCTTACCAGGACATTAAACTATTCCTTTTTAAAGAAACATATCATTGTGATCATAAGACAATTATAATTTTTTATTGTTAGCATCAATGGACAACAAACTTATTTTCAAGACTGTATTTTTTATTGTTATTGTTGCAAGGACGATAAATGCCATAAATTTACTACAACACAAATAACTGACATGAAAGACAAACTGATTAGTATCTTGTGTATAGTCACAAAGATTTACAATATTACAAGCAACAAAAATATAACATATAATTAATATCTGTTTTCTTAACATAAATTATTGCAACATGCAGTATGCAGATTAAAAGGTCTAAATTGGAGGTTTTTTTTAATAGTACAGTTTCTTGATTTCCATGCCTTAAGAAGTTAAAATCACAATACAATAAAATAATATTTCTAACAATACAGTATTGAATGTATGGTTGAGTCATCACATTTAATTCTGAATTAGAAAAATTCAGAAATATTTTGTCACATAAGAACTACTAGAGTTACCTCAGCTTTCTGTGACACAATGAGTGATTAATATTTCATATTGAGACACACTGTGGGGCTTTTCTCTCTTCATATAATTTTCTTCAAACCATTATCACAGAGATAATGGTGTGAACGGTGCCTGCCTGCTGTCTCGTGCCTTCCCGTACTCCCTCTGCAGCATGAAGTCCATGTTTCCAAAAACATGCTTCTGTAAAGCCTCATTCACGGTGACCCCAAGAGTGACCTCTTGAAAGACCTCACTGATGGAGAGCTGCAGAGAAACAGCAAACAAAAAAGTATACACATATTTTCAAACAAAACTGAATTTTCTTTTTACAGTCACAAAAATGTTAGAAAATTATCTGAGGTACAAACCTTAAGCAGTTAAAATAACTATAATATACTATACTAATTTTTGGATGTTTTTGAAAGAATTCTCTTATGCCCATCAAGTCTATTTTTTTAGATCAAAATTCAGTAAAAACAGTTTGCTATTTGAATGCATTTTAAAATGTAATTTAGTCCTGTGATGGCAAAGCTAAATTTTCCGCAGCTGTTACTTCAATCTTCAGTGTCACATAATCCTTTTTTAATATATCACGGTTTACATTGATAATAACACTGATGATGATAACGAAATGCTTATTAGGATTTCTGAAGGTCATGTGACTGGAGTTAAGGCTGCTTTACTATCACAGCAATAAATTACATTTTTTTTAAACTATAAACTTAGTTTAAAATGTAGTAATATTATTATGTAATTTGTAATAATATTAAAATCTTGATTATTCTAAACTTTTGGTAGTAATGTGTCCGAATTCAGGAAAAAGTATTAACATTTTTACTAGGGAATTAAAACAACTGCTGAATGAATTCATTTTATTCATTCTCACCTCTCGGAAGTGGAATTTCTTGAACATGGCAATGCTGATTTTGTTATCCAAACCAATCTTGACTTCAAACTTTTGAATTCCAAGTTTATGGACACCTGTTGAGATAAAAACACTGTACATATAAGAAGCAGTCACTGCTAATGATAGATCTTCTTCAATCGTCAGCTTTGTCCTACCATAGTACATCATCATGCGTGTTACTTCTTTCCCAAGTCCCTTTCCTCTGTAGAAGGGCACTAAAAAATGATTTGATGTTACTGACAGGCTCAAGTCAATCTGAATGAAATAAAATGCACTGCAACCTCTATAACCTGCAATCATGATCTCCAATTCAGCCAGGGAAGGATCGCTGGGGTCAGTGAGGAAAATGTTAACATCTCCCACCATGCACTCTTGCTCTGGTATACTCGGATCTGCCCATTTCTGTTTATCCAAGATGATGAAGGTGCACTCTGAGGGAGAAAAAAACACATGATGAACAAACACAGAAACAGATCAGGGAGAATATTGACTATGGGCTTGAATGTCAACAGGACAAATGTTCATGTGAAAGGTGGAAACTCACTGTCATCATCTTCTCTCCAGCATCTTTGCATGTCATATTCCTGCTCCAGTGTCAGGGGCTCTGATGCAGTCAGCTTCTGCAGTTCAGGAGAGCACATCCATTGATGATACCTGAAAATAGAGGTTAGACGAGGTTCAAATGAACTGAGACTACAACCACCAGACCCAAGATGATATGCTGGATCGACTTATTAATACCTGGGAACATGATCTGCATTGTAAGGTACTAATACAACCTTCTCCCCCTCCAGTAACGTATCTTCATTTATCCTCATTTTAAGCAGCCTGTAAAATAAAGTGTTTTAAGGCACATATCTTAATGTTCAAATTAGCAGTGTAGCATTTTTGTCACCATCGTACCTCAGATTCAAACTTGAATACAGAATGGTCGCTTAAATTATGTCCATCTGTTTTATTTACGTATATAATCAACGCGTCATGATAGGCTAAACAGATAATACACAATAGTACGAGTTTCAATGAATTCAACTCACATAAACAGCGGCGCATATGAACTACGTCATCAGCACGCGTAGAAACTGGCGCGCGCTTGTGTCGTGAAACGCGAGAGGGCGCAAGATTACAGTTTTTCGTTAAAGAGATTATAAATCGTTTTTAGTTTTAAAATAATTTTAGGATTTTTTTTTTTTAAATGCCCACCCACAAAGTATAAATGAAGGTCAATGGACAAATTATTCATGTTCACATTCTCATAACAATGGAAAACATTTCAAATAAATAAATAAATAAATCCTCTGTACTCAATGTCACTTTTTCATCTTTGCAATATAACAAAATGCAATTCCTAATGACAGCATCGTTTAGGAAGTGACATCATTTTGGAGGGAAGCAACATGGAAAACAACAGCACCAGTAAGTAGCTATTACATTTCAGTAATTTAGCAGACGCTTTTATTCAAATCCATTGGATTTAATACATTCTGTGCTATTTTGTGTATTTCGTCGCTTTTCTCACCTTTTCAAACATCCCATCCTGAGAAAATCTCAGAAATAGGATGATAATATCAAAAATTTAAAAGGAATTCAGACAAACTAATCAAGCAACACTGCATATAAATGATACATTTGTCTTTGTATTTTACAAACATAAAACTAAAGTGAACAAATTTGATTGGTGCATTTAATATTTGTTATTGCAGATCAAATAAAAGATGTATGTCTGTAGGCCCTAAAGTTCCAGCTCACCATACATGTTATCTGTGCGGTTTCCTTCTTATATTGCAGTTCAATTGCAGTGATATTTATTTATTTTTCTACCAAATTGTGCAGCCCTACACAAAAAAGCCATTCCCTCTCCCTCATGTTGCTCTTCCATTTTGCTTTCTTCCATGAAACACAAAAGGAGTAATTATTTTGCAACCATTTTCTCATAAGTGAATGAGAACTAAATGAGAAAAATGATTTAAAAAAAAAAAAAGGCTATTTTTCAGATTCCCTGACGTTATGATTGTTTTCAGATCTCTCATATTTAATCATTCTTGATGTAACAGACGACAAGCAATTAAGATTGTGCACAATTGTTTCTCCTTCTGTTGTGCAAACAGCACTTCTGGTTTATGTAACCTGAGTAGACTAGTGCTTGCTATATTATAGATGTCAACATCACTGGTTCTTATGTGTATCATAGATGCAACAAATTTGAATGTACAAATCCATTACATGGCTCCAGACGACTTGGAATATATTGCATTGTATGCAGTACTTCATGACGTGTAAGTGTAGCCTTTACTAAAATATGTTTTCAGACATTTTAGTTTATATTTTATTAATTTATGTGGGGGAAAAATAGGTCGATCTGTTTTAAATTTTGTATGTCAATTTCTGCTATTTTAACTATAAAATAAAGCATACAATTATAATGGAATTAATAAAATTAGAAAAATTAAGTAAAAAGATTTATATAAAAGCATTGGATAAATTGTATTTATATTTTAATTATTGTATTAATGAATATATAAAATAAAACAATAATAATTAATAAAAATGAAAAATACAAATTATATATTGCAATATATCTCAAATGGGTCTCTTACAGCTCAAAAAGATCATTGTAGCGTGTCACTCCCCTGTTCCTCACATCCAGGTAATCATAGTTGACATATTTACCCTTTTTCATTCTACTCCTTCTGCACAGCATTATTTATTCTGATTATATATCACTTTTTTTCACTGGACCATCTTTTTGTGGTTCTCAGATGTAATAAAAAATGATGGGGACGTTGAAGATCTTGATGAAGATGTGTATTGCAGCATAGCAGTGACAAAGTACATGTTGTACCTTGGCTTCAACAAGAGTCGGAATGAAACCAGAACATTCTAAACCTATTCTACGGTCACCATTTGTTTAGGATGTGATCATTCCAAATGATCTTGGAAACAACATAACTGTTGACTTTCTTCTACTCTATTATAATTAAGCCATTTTGGGAAATGAGCATGATCAAACATCTATTGTGGAGTGGAATCTGGGTCGGGGCAGACTATAGTTTCTTACACAGATAAGGCACAAGGGCGAGCAGTGTTGGAGGCTAACTTCATTTTGAAAAGGGCAGTTTGTCATGTATCTGAGTGAGCAGGGCAGGTCTGTTCTTAAAGTGACCAGTTCATCATATATATTTCCCTTCACCCCTGTCTAAAGTGACACTCTTTACGGACAACTGGCGTGTTCGCCACCATGTTTCTGTCATCGCCCTCATGCCAGTCATCCACGCCGTGACGGTGACGAGCCATCAGTCAGTGCTAATGAAAGGGATCCATTCAGCTCACTCGCTGAGAAAGCGTCTATCTTTCCTCTTCTCTTAAATTAGTCTAATAGAGTCCCTACTGTCTGGCTTCCTCTGCGGTAATGAATTAAGTGACAGTGAAGAGGCCATAAGTATGTGGGGTCCTACGGGAGCCGCCTGTGAGATAGACGCTCAAGCGCACAAGACGATCCGTCTCTCTATCATCGCTCTCTATCTTGTTAATGTGTCTGTAGATACAAATAAACACAGAAACAGTCGACAGGTAGGCAGCCGAGTTCAGAAGGAGCTAAGGAAAAGATTTATTTTTTCCTCAAAAAAAAAAAAAAAGAGGCATGAGGTGATTATTTTTATAATTAATATTTCCCATCTTAATGATCCTTCCCGACATGCCCTGTTACACTGCAGGGAAATACACAGGAGAAATCAACTGAATATTTGAATGGAGAGTCATGATTGATTACTGTCCTCTCTTGTAATTTCAGAAATCTGCTGACGGTGTGTCATTTATTGTGATGGCTTTATAAGCAATAATACATGAGTGTCATACAGTGTGATACAGGCATTCTCGTGTCTAACAGCAGGCAAAAGATGATTTTATTCAATTTAAACATGTCAGTTTTCCCACAGACTCTATCATTACCTGATAAGTGGGGTGTCACAGCAGGATAGCAACACATCAGTTATACCTGCTTTATTTATGTGCATGAATATACCTTTTATATTAATCTATAAATTGGGTGAAACATGCATACAAGAGATTTTATTGTATTATTGTCACATATAAACTGGTATGACAGTTGTCAAGAAGGAGCAGGCCATATATTTTTTTTTAATTAAAAAACAATCGTAAATTCGTTTTTGTGAATGCTAAAACTGCAATAATATATTCTTGGTCTAGTTACCCAATTGCAAACATTTACGCAAGAACTGATTATACATTTAGAATACACTACTGTTCAAAAGTTCTCTTATTCTCATTTGCATTTATTTAATCACAAATACAGTAAAAATATAAATATCATGAAATATTATTACAGTATAAAATAACTGCTTGAGGCTTTCTATTTCAATATATTTAAAAATGTTATGTATTCCTATGATGGCATAGCTGAATTTAACTTCAGTCTTTAGTGTCACATGATCCTTTAGAAATCCTTGCTGATTGGTGCTCAAGAAACATTTCTTATTGTTATCAATGTTATAAATTGTTGTGCTGCTTAATATCTTTTACAGTATTTAATATTTATAAACATTTATTTGAAATAGAAATCTTTTGTAACGTCATAAATGTGTTCACTCTCACTTTCGATTAATTTATTGCATCATTAATTTTGAATTAATTTTTTTTAATGTTAAGGCAATGCATTTCACTTGCTACAATGCTTTAATATGTGACACATTGCTTTCTAAAATTCCTCTTAATTAGTTTAATATTTAATTTGATATACCTTTTATAGAAAAAGCATGTTGTCACAAATGTTTTTTTTTTTTTAATGGAAATGTTCTATTACTTTTTACGAAGTCATAAAACTGGACTTAAAGGACCATCCTTGTCCAGAAATTGAATTTCAAAAATAAACCTACCCCGAGAAATATTAATAAAAAGTATAACAACTAGCCCCGGAGTACTTCACTTTTCATTCCCATGTAAGAAAATAAGAACAACACTGAATAATAAGATAATTACTGTTTATCGCATCTAACCTTCATAAGCCTCTTTGCTGGGACAATGTCGTACTTGAAATCATGCCCTGAAATATCCCCTCAGTTTATTCCATCAGTAGATTAATGCAAATGTTAACATACTCTGATATGAATTGTAATTTTCTAATTTCTTGTTGTTCCTATTTTGCATCATGCAAAAAATGCACTACTCATTTTTGCCCTGAAACCGTGTAAAGGAATAAATGCAAGGTAAATTGCTGTGAAATGTGGTCCTCAAACTTTTGGAAGTTATTATGGTTATGAAAAGCTGCTGTTGTAATTTCAGGATTTTTTTCTGCAATTCTGATGCATAAATTCAACACATCCTTCTATAGCTTGGTTGATTTTCAGACGTGCGCCACTGTTCCATTGGCTGCTTTGAACTTTCTATGTCTAAATCCTGTCCAAAGGTAGAAGCAAAACCATTGCAAGGACTAGAGACAGCTCAGTGCTTTTGTGACATCTATCACTTACACAAAGCCAGCCTATTCCATTCTGTGTGGGACATACAAGATTCACAATGTGTGCTGGAGCATCATGCACTAGCAAAACTACAGCAAGAAATCAGGCATGATTTAAAAGTGAAATATAATGGTTCTTCTATTAATTGATTTTCCTCCTGATATGTTCCCTTATTATGTTTAATTTAAGCTGGAAAATTGTACGTTATACCACAACATTCATTTAAAAGCCAAATGAAACTTTGTGAAATATTTAATTATTTTTGCCACTGTTGACAAAAATGCAAATGAATCCATTAAATTTTAATAGCCTAAAACTATTGCAAACCTTGTCAGAGAACAACTGAACATAATTACACTTGCGTTTTATTATTGCATATCTGATGCTTGTTGCAATAATATCCATAACTCCCATGGCATGAGATACCCCCATAAATTTAAACTTAATGCAATAGAGTACAAAATGTATCATACATGTTATAAGGTTTCTAGGCTTTGCATGTTCCACAAAATATATTTGCATTTATTTTAATATTTAATATTTAGCATCATAATTAAACTAACAAACAAGATGTGCAATCATTTCAGAATATCAAAGTTTTATGTTTTTTTTGGGTGTAATTAAAAAAGCCATTAAGACTCAAACTTGTGTCAGATTTTATTAACAGTGTTAATCCCTTAATATACAGTATGCTGTTATAAACTTCGGACGGCAGGTTCATCGGAAATAGGTAATGCATTTGCAGATAAATTAAGAACACTTTACAACGTATTCTAACAATCTTAATATATTAAACATCTGGTGGCAGAGACTAGATGACTTTTAACTTATTTAATCAACTTTAAGAAGTACAGTACAAACACTTTCAACCTATGAAACTACAGCACATATTAGCAGCAGAATATGTTGTCACGCTCTTGGCCTCTGTTTGTAATTCAGTTCAAAATGTTAAAACAGTAGATATGGCTTGTTCGTTCATTCACAGACAGCATTTTCTCTCACTCTGCATTTGTCCTTGAGATATCTTGTTTAAATATTAATTACTGAACATAAAGTCTGATTGCATGGTCACTTTAATTGAAGAATCTCTGCGTTAAAGAGTATGTGTCATTCTATAACTGTTAGCTGTTCCATCTGAACGATATGCTCTGATATTTTTCATATTGTCATTTCTGTAATCTCTCATGGGATACTTGTATAGCATGGCTGAGTGTGCCGCGTTTAGGAGAGTTTTTTTGAGGTATTGAGGCATTGTGATGGCGTAGTGGGAATGCAGCAGGATGACGTGGCAGATGGTTTATTAGAGCTGATCTCAGCTGGAAGGCCTGAATTACTGAGGGGACAGTGACACTCTCACAGCCTGTTGCAAGACACACACGCACACACACATAGTGGACACAACTTGGCCACTCACTGATCCCATAGAGCGTTTCCAGATCACACAGTGATCTCAATGACCACATATGCTGGACACATATTCATCACGCACTAAACATGATAACCACTGTCCATTCACGAAAACATGTGAAACATTTCAGTTTTTTTTTTAATTACATTTTGTTTTTACATTTTGCATCTCCAAATGATCCAATGTGATGTTCCACTCTATGCACTACAGTTCAGGGTTGGTAAGATTGATTGATTGACTGATTATGTTCACCAAGGATGTATTTATTTGATTAAAAATACAGAAAGAACAGAAATATTGTTAAAGATTACAATTTCAAATAGCTGCTTCCTAGTTTTAATATGTAATTTATTCCTGTGATGGCAAAGCTGAATTTTCAGCATCATTACTCCAGTCTTTAGTGTCATATGATCCTTCAAAAATCATTTTAACATGCTGATTTGGTGCTCAAGAAAAATTGTATTATTATTTTTTTTTATTATTATTATTATTATTTTATCAGTGGTGAAAGCTGTTGTTCTGCTTAATAATTTTTTTTTTGGAAACAGATTTTTTTAGTGTTTATTTAAAATAGATTTTTTTCCCCTCCTATTGCTGTTTGTTACATTATAAATGTGTTTACTGTCCACCATTCTGGTCAATTTAATTAAATAATAAAAATCGTTTTTACAATATAAATGTCTTTACTTGCTCAATAAAAGTTCATTTCTTTAAAAAAATAAATTAATTAAAGATTAAAAATCTTACTGACCCCACATTTTTGTTAGTGTTAATATATAAGAACCATTTGTAGGTTGGTTCCTCTTAAAGGCATAAATATCATGGTTCAGTTTGTTTGAGAACATTGTCTTAACCAATGGTGTGACTATCTGTTTGGGCAACCAATGACATAAGAGGATTATTAAGGAAACCTGTCTGAAATCAATTATTTTTCCAGTTTCTTCGGTTATATTATTGGCACAGAAACTAGACACTTCAGCTTTAAGTCTAAAACCATAAGGATTAGTCACTGATTGCGTTATACACTGGTCTCCAATGCCAACCACTTACAGTGACTCTGATTGTGTGACCTCTGAGAAAAGGACAGATGGTGGTGAGGGAGAGGGGTCTTAGTGATCACACTGTTCAACCAGGATCACAATATCAATGGTGGGCCATAGCCTCTTTCAGGATGATATGCCAGGCGTAGTTTGTCTTTGGGTTGTCTGATGTGTCTTTTGGAGGACACTCGCCACAAACACAGCTAATTAGAGGTAATAAAGACTCGCACATCAGGGAGAAAAACACACTTGTGAAAATAGCCTCACGCTGGGTACAATATTGCAGTGCAAGTGAAAAAGCTGTCTCTGTCACACAAGGGCAGGGCAGAGAGGTGAAGTGGATGATCTGACCACAACCGTTCATTCATATATCCTTGCTGTAGCTGTAGTTTAATGCCAGTTGAATTGATTGTATGCAACTTTCAAACTCAGAGCATTCTGTCAATCATACATCATTCCTGTGCAGTATAAATACTTTAAAGTTTGTTTTTTTAACTGACATAACTCCATTTTGGGCATGTTATTCACAGCCAGGCTGGCAGTGATGTCAAACAATTATTCTCATTGGTGTCAGAGCTGAAAATTCAATTTTCCTCATTGTTAACTAACTCACTAAACTGAAACCTTACTTCTTTTTTTTTTTTAATCAAAGTGATATCTTGAAGTAATTAGATTGCTCCACCTTCAATTTTATTCATGATGAAGAAAATTAAACTGAAACTCTCAAAACTCAAGTAGAAATGACAGAAATTGTGACAGTACAGTGGCAGGAAAAGTATGTGAACCCATTGAAATTGGTTGATATTGTTTTTTGCATTAATTGGTCATAAAATAATATCTGATCTTCAACGAAATCACAAGTACAGACAAACACAATGTGCAATGTACATTCTTTTATTTTCCAGCATATTCTGAATATTTTGAACCCTTTACAACAGTGACTATGATTTTTGAGATCATCTTTTCACACTAAGGATAATTAAGAGCCAGGGAGTGTAAACCTTTTGAACCTAATGATGACGATGATGATGTTTATTATCATATTTTTTCATATTTTGTTTAAATATACACTTTTCTTTCTTTCTTTTATTACTGCCCTTCAGAAGATACATACATGACAAAATAAATACGAAAAAACCAAAAAAAACTTGTGAACTATTAATGCATTATTCATTGCATGGTTCATCATAAGGGATTGTCAATAGAGGGATAATCTTTAACGGAGGCTTAGTTCTGGGGAAATGAGGTCCATTTAATGAGATATGTAAAAGATAATTATGATTATGACCCTGAGATGCAGAATTCTCTGCATAATTGAAGATAAAATTGCAAGAGGAGACATTGTAGCCCAGAGGCAAGACAACAAAAGACCAATGAGGAGAAACGCTTATTAGATGGGTGGTTACAGAACAGTGACTCTGCATTTTTCAGAGATTAAACTCCTTAAAGTTCAGTTGTCACACTTAATGCTTTTATACTCATTGGCTAATAGGGGAATACTTGATCTGGACACATGTTGTGCACAGTTATATAGATGAATACAATAAAATGATAAAGTACCTGCCAAAAGAGGACTTAAATATAAATCACCTTGGAACTGTTGGCTAATTTAATATTCTGAAATGCTATTTTACATCTTTTTTACAAACCCGATTCCAAAAAAGTTGGGACACTGTACAAATTGTGAATAAAACAGAATCCAATTATGTGGAAGTTTCCAATTTCAATGTTTTATTTAGAATACAACATAGATGACATATCAAATGTTTAAACTGAGAAAATGTATCATTTTAAGGGAAAAATAAGTTGATTTTAAATTTTATGGAATCAACACATCTCAAAAAAGTTGGGACAAGGCCATGTTTACCACTGTGTGGCATCCCCTCTTCTTTTTATAACAGTCTGCAAACGTCTGGGGACTGAGGAGACAAGTTGCTCAAGTTTAGGAATAGGAATGTTGTCCCATTCTTGTCTAATACAGGCTTCTAGTTGCTCAGCTGTCTTAGGTCTTCTTTGTCGCATCTTCCTCTTTATGATGCGCCAAATGTTTTCTATGGGTGAAAGATCTGGACTGCAGGCTGGCCATTTCAGTACCCGGATCCTTCTTCTACGCAGCCATGATGTTGTAATTGATGCAGTATGTGGTCTGGCATTGTCATGTTGGAAAATGCAAGGTCTTCCCTGAAAGAGACGACATCTGGATGGGAGCATATGTTGTTCTAGAACTTGGATATACCTTTCAGCATTGATGGTGCCTTTCCAGATGTGTAAGCTGCCCATGCCACACGCACTCATGCAACCCCATACCATCAGAGATGCAGGCTTCTGAACTGAGCGCTGATAACAACTTGGGTTGTCCTAGTCCTCTTTAGTCCGGATGACATGGCGTCCCAGTTTTCCAAAAAGAACTTCAAATTTTGATTCGTCTGACCACAGAACAGATTTCCACTTTGCCACAGTCCATTTTAAATGAGCCTTGGCCCAGAGAAAACGCCTGCGCTTCTGGATCATGTTTAGATATGGCTTCTTTTTTGACCTATAGAGTTTTAGCCGGCAACGGCGAATGGCACGGTGGATTGTGTTCACCAATAATGTTTTCTGGAAGTATTCCTGAGCCCATGTTGTGATTTCCATTACAGTAGCATTCCTGTATGTGATGCAGTGCCGTCTAAGGGCCCGAAGATCACGGGCATCCAGTGTGGTTTTCCGGCCTTGACCCTTACGCACGGAGATTGTTCCAGATTCTCTGAATCTTTGGATGATATTATGCACTGTAGATGATGATAACTTCAAACTCTTTGCAATTTTTCTCTGAGAAACTCCTTTCTGATATTGCTCCACTATTTTTCGCCGCAGCATTTAGGGAATTGGTGATCCTCTTCCCATCTTGACTTCTGAGAGACACTGCCACTCTGAGAGGCTCTTTTTATACCCAATCATGTTGCCAATTGACCTAATAAGTTGCAAATTGGTCCTCCAGCTGTTCCTTATATGTACATTTAACTTTTCCGGCCTCTTATTGCTACCTGTCCCAACTTTTTTGGAATGTGTAGCTCTCATGAAATCCAAAATGAGCCAATATTTGGCATGACATTTCCAAATGTCTCACTTTCAACATTTGATGTGTTATCTATATTCTATTGTGAATAAAATATAAGTTTATGAGATTTGTAAATTATTAAAGTGTCCCAACTTTTTTGGAATCGGGTTTGTAGTTTGAGAGAATTTGCACTGTGAAGCATCAGTGGTCTTTACATGCAGATTGACTTGGATTCTATAATTCATAATATAGATATGCAAAACTGGTTTTAGTATTTTATTATTTAGAATCAAGCTAATTTAATTTATTATCTGGGTTTGAAGAAGTATAATTGCTCATGATGCAAGGCTGACAGGTTTCGACACAAACTTTTTAGGAATAGGAAAAGATAATGTCATAAACCTGGATATAGCCTAGTCATAGGGTTCACTAGTTCAAATAGTAAAAACTAACAAAAATGTCAAATTAGGCATGGATTCATTCCACATGAACATATTTTAAATAAGCATTAGTAAACGAATCATTCTTAAAAAATAAAAATAAAAGTTTATGATTTAAAATGTGCTGCAACCAAATAATTGAGTCAGTAAATTGAACCGAATCATTGTTTCATTGTTTAATGAACAAATCATTCAGTAAACTGGATTAACCAGATCATTGTAATTAACTGAAAAAGAAGCTATTGTCCGATTTGTTAACAGAGTCAGATCTTTCAAATGAATTGGTGGATCCAATTTGTTAACGAGTTGTTCATTTGAGTCTGATCTTTTCAGTGAATATGATTTCATACTTGTCCAATGATACAGTATGTGTCACAGCCAGTTGTTGGAGTGCCCAGTTTAGCCACCAGAAGGCACTCTCTTTGTGTCATTGTTTGTGTGTTCTGGACTGCATTTCCCATATCCCTTTGCACTCATTATTGGTTCATTACTGCCATCTGTTTATCATTGACTCATTAGCCTCACCCTATATATACACCTTGTTCATTTTGTCTTTAGTTGTGTCAGTATTATGTTATGTTCCTGTGGATTATGGTTTTTGGGAAATAAAACGGCAAATGGCTTTTTATTTGAGCATTCTGTGACAGAATACTGACGCCATTTACAGATCCAGCAGCTAGACTGAGCTATCGACTTGTGGACCATGGGCATTTGAATTCTTCCTCCTGCTTCGAAGAAGGAGCGGAAAGCTCTGCTTAGGATTTTGGCGGATCTTCGGTAACAGGGGATGCAAGTGGGTGGACTGGCACAGACTTTTTGGACATTAGCGGTAGGATTGGAACTTTGTAATTCTGAGCTCAACAATTTTTGAGTGCCTAGACAATCCCTTGCCTCCTTTTGAGATGGAGGGGTTTAAAATGACTTTTGGAGTTTAATTGATTCTGTTACCGCAATTTAGTAGCCTCATGTTGATCTGAGCTGATTGCAGTGCCCCCGGAGATACCCGAGTCTCTGTCTCGCAAGCGAAGGTCAAGGAGGAGGAGAGCAGCTATGACTACCCAGGTGGTCCTGGAGGACCCGACTCCGGTGGTTTCAGACGTCACCACAGAGCTGCCCGATTTCATTGCTGCTGCCATAATCAAGAAGGTCGTCTTTGCCTTTCACCTCAGGGATGTTCTGTGTGCATGGGCCGCTCCAGAGTCCGCTCGCCCTGTTATGGTCAAAGAGACTGTTGTTGAACTGTCTGCCTGCCCTGTTATGGTCAAAGAGACCATAGCCAAGTTATCTGTCTGTCCTGTTGAGGCTGTCATTTAAACTCTTTGTGCTTTGCTTTGCAGTCATGATGGTGTCTTTAGGAGGTCTATTGGTCGTTAGTCTCGTTGAGGTGGTTATCGGCCTCACCTTTGCTGCCTGCTCCGCTGGCCCTGTCCTGGCATTCTGTCACAGCCAGTTGTTGGAGTGCCCAGTTTAGCCACCAGAAGGCACTATTTGTGTCATTGTGTGTTCTGGACTGCGTTTCCCATATCCCTTTGCACTCATTATTGGTTCATTACTGCCAGCTGATTATCATTGACTCATTAGCCTCCCCATATATGTATGTATATCTCTTGTTCATTGTCTTTAGTGTCAGTATTACATTCTTTTGCTGTCTGTTTCCCGTTTTGGCTCCTGTTGATTGTTTTTTTTTTTTTTTTGGACTCTGAAAATAAAACTGCAAATGGATCTTTTTGTGAGTGTTCTGTGATAGAATGTTTAAGATTTGTCCTTAGACCTCAAGATCCTTTCAGTTCCTTGGATTCCTTTTAATTAGTTCCCTTTCCTTTAATCAAAGAAATGTTTCCACGTAAGATGAAAAAGTTGAGGAGTCTCTTGTAAGCCCTTTTCCTGTTTCCGCCAGGAAGCTGAGCAGTACTGACAGAACTGACAGTCCATGTCTTGGACCACAATTACAACCTGACATGGACCAGCTTCTGGATAAAAGGTTCAACCTTTTCTTCTGATGAGTGCCATCTGATTGAAATCAAATTGGAGGATGAGGACAGTGCTTGCAGGCCGTTTACGGTCACAGAACTTAAGACTGATGCTCCATGACAATGCCAATCCCTTTTGTTCCTCATTTGATGGACTGACTGAATAATTAATTGATGCAGTGTATATAGAGGTGTGACTATATTTCTCTGTTCCAAAAGTTCTGGTTTGCTGTCTGTCAAGGAGACATATTAAAGGAAAAGTTCAGCCAAAAATGAAAATTTGCAGAACATTTCTCACCCCCAGGTCATCCAAGATGTTTGTAGATGGGTGCCGTCAGAATGAGCGTCCAAACAGCTGATTAAAAACGTCACAATCCACAAGTAATCAACATGACTCTAGTCAATCAGTTATTTGAAGTGGAAAAACTGTGTGCTTGCAAGAAACAAATCCATCATTCAGGCATTTTAACTTTAAGCCATCACTTCTGGCCAAAATATGAGTCCATAATCCATTCCTCCAGTGAAACCGTCCATCCGTTGTTGTCCCCTCACATCAAAATACACCATATTTGTTTTGGACCGTGATCTGTGCGTACTTCTCTCCTGATTCTGATTTTTTTTTTTTTTTTTTTACTTGGCAATATTAATGGTTTAAAACATCTTAATTGATAGACTGGAGTTATCAGCGGTTTAAACTCTCATTCTGGCGGCACCCATTCACTTTTGAGGATTCACTGGTGAGCAAGTAATGTCATGCAACAATTCCTTTAATGCAAAGGCTGTTCCAAAATTTAGGCAACATAAATATGCTACTTTATTCTAAATTTAAAAAGGCGGATTAAACAAGAAAAATATTTGACAAACTTCTATTTTATGTTAATAAAAATACATATCTTTTTTTAATATCTTATATTTAATTAATAAACGTTCTGCATTTAATATATAAAATATTATTGAACATCATTACGCTTCCATAAATACTGTAAAATATTAGATTTTTTATTATATTTTAAAACAAATATTTTCCTTACATTATTAACACATCACTGTTATAGCTTAGCAACACGGTAAGGTCAAGCTTTACTGGAATCATTTGTCAAGTCTTCTGTGCTCTTTACATGAGGCATGCTTTTTATGCAACCAGTTGCTATCTATATAAAGTTCTGCGAACTGGTCAGTTTTTTTCAGATGCTGTCTGAGAAGGCAGCTGTCTATTTAAGCAGCTCACTAGGTTTTGGAACACAGCTTTTTCTGTCAGCCCTAAAAGAGATGGACTCATGATTCAGAGTGTAAAAAGGTTTACCTGGCTCATGATTTTAATAATTCAGCACCTACTGCTCAGTATTTCCTCACTTGACTGAATGGGATTATAGTCCCAGTCATATCTGCCACTCTACCAAGTGTTTAAGCACCATGACGCCCTCATAAACATGTTCATTTAAAACCAGGTCAGAGGCAAATATAGTCATGAAGTTTAACGACTCTCATTTCTCATTTGGCGGCACGAGTTTGAAAAGGGGGGCCCTGGAAGCGGAAAAGCAATATTTTGCACTTGTGCATCCATTTCTGCTCTAATTAATTTAGCTTCTTAATTATGCTGGTTTGATTGTAATGTATTCAGTTGATTAATGATGCTAAAGGAAGGTTTCACTCTCATCTGGGGAGCAATTATCAGTGCACCCGAGCTCTAGTGCACCTGTCAAGCTCTGAACTCAACTCTCTTATAGTCTTCTTCTGTCAGATTGCTTTCAGAAAGGGCCTAATGGTTCTGGCTCAAATGCACAAACAGTATTTTTAGGACTTATTAATGATGATCTATTATTTTGTGGCAAGATAGAGATGGGGTACAACTTGACTTTATTTCAGCCAAGTCTTTATTGATTGAATGAAACCTAATTAAAGCGTGGTGTGGACTATAAATATGTTTAAGTAATAACAATGTGCTTGATCCATTCAGTAACCAGCAGTGGATGTTATCCTCTCTGAGTCTTTATTTGTGTGGTACTTTTACGGTCAATTTGACACCAAGTAGGAAAAAAAAAATCGAAGTAACCTGTAAGTAGCATAGTAATTTGTTATTAACAAATATCTCAATCTCTATTTACAGATGGTCATGCATGTGTGTCTACGTGCTGAATTGAGGGTGCTTGTTTGTCTGGGCTGGTTTACAGAAATAGATGCTAAATGTGGATGGGATGAAAGAGGCAAGAGGATGAAAGAAACTCGTCACCACTTTCTTTTTGCCTTTTTTCAATATTTTTCTATTGTGTGATGACACACTCGCTCTTCAAATAGCAAACCTTTGAAAGCTAACACCCTTCAATCCACTGAACTACAATAAGTGACAGCAAGTAAAGACAGACAAACTCTGTTGGAATATGTTATTATGTGACAGTATACTTTGATGTTATTCCAAACCTGTATAAAAACAATCTTCACATAATTTCCCCCCCCCAAACAACTACAATTCATAGTGTCCCCAAAAGGTCAAGCTCCTAAAAGGACGAAAAATAACATTTTTAACAATAAAAATAATACTTTTATTCAGTAAAGATACATTAAATTAATTAAAAGTGACAAAAACTTACATTGATATAAAAATGATATCTCAAGTAAACTCTGTTCTTTTGAGGCTTCTATACATTAAAGAATCCTGAAAAAATATCACAATAATATTAAGCAGCTCAACTGTTTTCAACACTGATAATAAAAAAAAAGTTTCACGAGCATCAGTTGAGCTTATTAGAATAAGTTCTGAAAGAAATTGTAATGCTTTTGACTGTACTTTTTGTTCAAATAAATACAACCTTATTGAGCAAAAGATACTTATTTCAAAAAGCCTACTGACCCCAAACCTTTGAGCAGTAGTTCATATGACTTCATTTGTATTTACGATAAATATATAATGCTATATATAAATACAGTCTTGTCGTATGATAGCTTTGTGTCATTTATTTGCTAATAATTTTTCTATTGCTGTGAATCTCAAATAAAATATGGCACCTGTGTCTTTGACATCATGATGTTTGGTTACGAGACACTTGAAAACCGAACAATAGGTGCTATATTTAATATTTTCAGTGAGCAACAACATAAACTTCAGTTTGTTCAATGTGAAAACAATGATTTTTGTGTGTGTAGAGAGCAAAAGAAAACAGGTTTGGAATGACTTGAGGATGAATAAATAATGACAGAATTTTTAGTTGCATGACGCTTGCTCTAAAAATGACATTATATCAGTGTCGCAACAGTCTGGTTTAAGAAACTGTGTTATGTGCATCATGTGCATGTACGCGTGATGGGCAGTGTATAACTCTGCAGGCTCTCTCCTTCCGTGTGGCGTGCAGATGTAATCAGGGCGTCTCTCCGCAGGGGCGTGATGAGCTCATTAAGATGGATCAATCTGAGGAAGCAGCGCCTGCTGAACTGATAACGCCACATCCATGTCTGATACCTGTTCCTGCCATCCTGGCTCCCCATCGACCAGACGTCAGGGCACACTGACATCCAGAGCTTTTCAGCATTACTGCTCCCCTGGAGGGATCGCAGGAGTCTTTCATCTGAGCACTGACGACGGTGGAGCAGCTCTTTGATCAGTGTTATTATTTAGACGATTCGTCATTTTGATGTGTGGTTTAGCATGTGCCTCTCACACAAGTTGGCAGGTTTCACTGTGAGTTTCCTCGGGGTAAATAGTCCGTTGGAGAAAACCGCAAAGTCCTATCAGAATATCCAATGGTAACAGTTCGATCCATATTTTTAAGTGTCAACTCCATGGTCTGGTTTCAAATTGTAAGTGACACGAACAATAGCATATGTCAGACGCATGCAGAGACGCTACTAGCAAAGTGAAAATATGGAGTCGGTTTCAGAAGGAGGGAGAAAAAAAGAAATAACATGTTAGCAGATGTATTAATTCCTCCACAGCTGTGGCTATTTTTGGGCCACGGTTAAACGTTTCATCCTACATATTGTGACAGATCGATGGGAAAATAAATAAATAAATGGGATAGACATAGCCAACGAAACCTATCTGTGGGTATTGGTGTCTGTTGTGAGTTAATAGGGTGTCAGTGAAGATTGATGGCCATGCCGTAGGGGAAAAAGAGGCTTGGAGCTGTGTGCATTTATGAAAATGGGCCGAAAGGATGAGAGGTGTGCATTATTCTCAAATGTCAGAGTGCTGGATTCTGATATGTTTAGACATTATCTGATGTGGTAGAATTGGAGCTTCATTTATTCATGCTAACTAAAGTCTGTTTGTATTTGTGCTTTTTTAAGGAGGACGCTGGAGTTAAGGGTGTAGATACAGTACAGTATAGGTATAGCCCAAAATGCAAAATAGGTCAAAGGTCAACATCCCAACAGTCAATAACCACCAGGAAACAAATTCAAATCGATAAGCAAAAGGAAAGAAATCAGTAACATAAGAGCCAAAACTAGAACAAGGCACAAATGAAATTGAAATGCCCTCATGTCCTTTAAACCTGTGTGCTGTTTTATTTTTTATTTTTTTCTGTAACACAATATAAGATTTTTTTTTAGGAGTTTTACTCAGATTTGTACCATAAAACAACAGCTTACAGTGACCACATTTGTCAGGCTCCAAAAAATACCAAAATATTCTTACCACCAGCTCTCAAATCAGTTGTCACAATCCTGGTTTCCTCAGCAAAAAACCATAGGGTTTTTCCATTGGCTTTCCACTGGATTATTACAGAAAATAAGCTGTAACCAACAAAAGTTTTGTTCATCACAATAATCGTTACAAATGAAAACTAAATATAATCCCTGGAAGTAAAAATCTAAACGAAGGTTATAAATGACCTTTAAGCTTCCAACAATTTTCAGTCTTTGTTTAAAATACATTCGGTGAAACATTTCTGCAAAATGATATACGTTGCTTCTGTTTTACTGCCACTAGTGTTCATCTCAAGTGGAAACTATTTAATTATATGCATAGGTAAGTTTTTGGAGTTCTGCAAAAATATAGGTAGAAGCGCATTTTTCCAGTGAGCCAATGTTGCGACATTCAGTAAATAATGACTTGAATTTCATGCTGTTCCTCACACAAAGCTTCCTTATGTGGCTTCAGAAGACTTGAAATATAGCACAAGAGTCTACTTTTTTGGTGTTTTATTGTGTGTTTTTGTCCTTTTAGGATGTTGACGGATCACCATGAACTGTCACTGCAAGCAGAAAAATTCTTCAGCCACAGAAAATATAACAGCATACGGGTGGAAAGTAAGTAATGACAGAATATTCATTTTTGGATGAATTATTCCTTTAAGAAGCGAGTTAATGGTTCCACGTCACATCTGAAAGAAGTTTAAGATCATAACAGACCACGCATGATTCATAGTGCAGACTCAAATTTAACAGCATAAGATAAATTTAACATTGACTTTGTGTCAGAAACAGGGGTGTTTGATTACTTGTAGTGATTCGAACAATCTCTATAGTGCTCTAAAGCACTATTACCTGAGACTGACTGGGCCGTAGAGTGTTCAATGTGACCCTTAGGTGAGGTGTAGCAGGAGTTTGTCTGCGTAAACCTGACATGTTTTCTCCAGGGCTTCCACACCATCTCAGTTTTCTTAGATTAGCTTCTCTCCCAGGATCTGTCAACTATTGAGACCGGACCTAATTCTGCTCACAGTCTCTATCGCTCTTTTTCTATGTATTTTTCTTTCTCCTTGTCCTCTACTGCTTTTGCTTAAGAAAAACCCACGGAGACTCTCTGTCGTTCTGAATCTCGCATCCATCAGTCAGCCACTCGAGCGGAGTGTTGTGAGCGTGGGTATGGATGAGATGAGTACTGTGTGTGTGTGTGTTGTTGATACCTCAGACTGTGGTCCCTGGGCAGTCTCTCACACACATCAGAAAAGGAGCCATCTGCTCTCTTCTGAGGATTTGCTTCAGGTCAAGCTCAAACCGAATGTAGGAGATGCTTCTGGAAAGCACAATGAACCTGGTTTCATTTCACGATGAAACAAACAGCTCTTGTCGGCGTGTGTGTTTCGATAGTTGCCTGCTATATCAAAGCTCTAGAGAGGAGCGTTTTTACAGATTGGAGGTTGTTAGGCACCTCTCAAGACACAGATGCTTGTGTTTCATATATCTAAACTGGCTTTCACTCATTTAGTCAGTCAGTCCATCAGTCACATGTCTGACGTGAACTCCCATCCCAATCTCCCCTCATCCTTCAGCCTGACAGCCATGACAGCCAATCCCATTCTTGATTGGGCTGACACTCAAAAGGAAACAGACGAATGGAGACCATCACCCTTTCTGGCGCTGAGACACGCTATCTGTAAATCACGATACCCATTCCACCTTCAAACCTGCTGGACAGACAGAGAGACACACACCCGCAACAAAAAGTCAAAGCAACATCAAACAAAAGATTTACAGTCTTGCACAACTGGTTCCCCCGTCCCGGTGAAGACTATGTGCACTTAAACCTTCAAGTGTGTGGTGATTTATTCAGGATGTTCACAAGAACAATCCATAGAAGTTATGTAAGAAGAAACATAGTTACTTATGAGAACTTGTTACTCTTTGAAACTAAAAACTATACAAAAAAAAAACATTTAGTCTGTCATCAATAAATAAACAAATAAACATTTGTGTTGTATATATTTTAATATTTCATTAAATGTGTAATATATATATATATATATATATATATATATATATATATGTGTGTGTGTGTATAATGATATATTAACTAAAACTGAAACTAAAATGAAATATGACATTTTTTATTTGAATTTATTCTAACTTGATGTACTTTAATAATTAAACTAAAATTGAAATAAAAAAACTATAAGCCTATAGACTTGTGTGTGTGTGTGTGTCTGTGTGGCTAAAAAGGAATAAAATGACAAAACGCACGTTTGCTAAAATAAAATAAATAAATAAAATGAAAACAGAAAATAAAAACTGATTCAGAATACATAATAACTAGTAGTATCTCAATGATACAAAATAACACTGATATAATTAACTTGAGTAAATAGAATTTAATTTAATTTGAATTAATTCAGTTAATTCAGTTTAATAATTGATTCAGTTTATATATTTGTAACATTTGTATTTGTTTATAATTAAATTAATGTATACATTTATTAATCAATGTATATATCTGAACTATAATATTTATTATTATAATTTTATAATGTTTATTTGTAAATAAATATATATATATATATATATATATATATATATATATATATATATATATATATATATATAAAACATAAATTATTTACATAAATTGTATATATTTAAATAGAATTAGAATATAATTGAACTAAAAGTACATAACATATGTCAGATACCATGATAAGGACCACAATATGAAGAAATTACTACATATTAAATAAAAGTTAAACTAACTGTTTTATAACCCCAATACTGACCTGGAAAGCAGACTCTTGTAGCTTGGATATCAAAAGTTTGGAAACTCTTCGATGTTCTCCATTTGGGATTTTGATGTATGTGATTCTGGGCTGAAAATAGAAAATTGTTCAGTGTTGTGCCCAGAAGCCCCCCAAACTGGTCAACGTCCAGCACGGTCAACATGGCTGCGTGCAAAGATACCAGATGTCACCTTGCTGCCTCTGCTGTTAGCTGGAGAGTCCGCAGATAGCGCAACGCAAAGTCAACTCTTTCTGTGTATTTGTTTGATGGCGTGACAATGGTTTTGGCTGCTCGAATCAAAAGGTAAAAAAACAAATGAAGGTTAAACGATCTGTATTAAAACAAAGAGACCTTTGATCTGGATTATGCTACTAGCTTCTGTCTCTCAGCCTCTTAAATTGGATTTAAATTGCATTTGCTTATGATCATTTGTTGTTCTTTTGATGTTAATGAACAACAGTCCGTTTTAGCCAGTGATACAAAATTGATTGCAAGAGTAAAGTGCAAATCAATTTTTAAATCAGCCTCAGAATCAGGCCAGAGTGGTGTCATAACACAGATTGTTAATGATGCACATCATCTGGGGCCCAGTAGTGAGTCAACAGCCGTAATTATGATCCCACTGTGAGCTTTGCTGTTGACTCTGAAAAGTGTTGAGATTTACTGTGATATTCCCTAGATGATGAGAGAAACTCTAATTAAACACAGCAACTGAGGGGATTAAAGGACCTCGACGGGTTTACTACCTGTGGCACAGTGACTGAATATCAACAGAACTAACGACAGGCTCAGCGTGAACACTGTGTTGGCTTTAGTACTTCATTCATGACCTGTACAAAGGGGAGTTTGCCCCACATCAGTTATATAAAAGATGACGTCATGCCTTTAAAAAAAAAGCATCAAAGTATGGCTGATGGCATATTCATATTCAAGCGTGATAATTGCGTTTCAGTCTGACTCTAGCCATTGTTTGGGTCTTTCGAGAAATCAGTTTACAAGCAGCATGTGACCTTTAACCTCACATGTGTGAGCATCGCAGACCTGGTACAAATGTGAAGATAGATTATCTCTGGATTAATCCCTGATTAAATCATAAGGTCCAGCTGATACCTGTCGCTTGCCAGGTCAGTGGATTTCTAGGATGGGATGGGACGATATTTCTCCATGGCAACACTGCTGCAGCTTTCTCCCTCCAGAACAGATTTTGAGAGGACATTACTCACATTTAAAAGCTACAGATATAGCTATAGGCTACATATACAGTGTGCTCCAAATGTCTGAGACCACTAGTAAAAAAGAAAATAGGTCTATTATGTATTTTTTTCTTCTTCATGCACTGGTCAATTTAGAAATTTTGGGTTATTTTGCTTGCATTACATGTCTTCTTTCAGACTAGTGGAAAGAAAACATCCAAAATACACATCTACTTTATTACAGTTTATATATTTTATATTTTTTCAAAATTATGTTTTCTTCAGAAATCACCACTTCAAAAGCACCAAACTATATTCTAAAACCATTTTTGTATCATTTGCCTGAACATTTTATTCGTAAATACAGTGCTTTTTTTTTTTTTTTTTGATTTATGATGTAATAAAAAAGCGTCAGTGTCTTATAGATATTTGGACCCCACTGTGTATATAGAAGTACAATAAATGATTAATTTTAGTTTTGGTTCTGAATATTCAACATAACATCTACAGGTGCATCTCAATAAATTAGAATGTCATGAAAAAGTTCATTTTTTTCTTGTAAATTATTTCAAAAAGTGAAACTTTCATATATTTTATATTCATTGCATGTAAAGTAAAACATTTCAAAAGTTTTTTGTTTTAATTTTGATGATTAGAGCTTACAGCTCATGAAAGTCAAAAATCAGTATCTCAAAATATTAGAATATTTACATTTGAGTTTCAATTAATGACCATCCCTACAGTATAAATTCCGGGTATCTCTTGTTCTTTGAAACCACAATAATGGAGAAGACTGATGACTTGGCAATGATCCAGAAAGAGGGTAAGTCACAAAGGCTCATTACTGAAAGGTGTGGCTGTTTACAGAGTGCTGTATCAAAGCATATTAAATGCAAAGTTGACTGGAAGGAAGAATTTGGGTAGGAAAAGGTGCACAAGCAACAGGGATGACTGCAAGCTTGAGAATACTGTCAAGCAAAGCTGATTCAAACACTTGTGAAAGCTTCACAAGGAGTGGACTGAAGCTGGAGTCAGTGCATCAAGAGTCACCACGCTCAGACGTCTTCAGGAAAATGGCTACCAAGTCACTTCTGAAGTAGAGACAACGTCAGAAGCGTCTTACCTGGGCTGTGGAGAAAAAGAACTGGACTGTTGCTCAGTGGTCCAAAATCCTCTTTTCAGATGAAAGTAAATTTTGCATTTCATTTGGAAATCAAGATCCCAGAGTCTGGAGGAAGAGAGGAGAGGCACATAATCTATGTTGCTTGAAGTCCAGTGTGAAGTTTCCACAGTCAGTGATGATTTGGGCTGCCATTTCATCTACTGGTGTTGGTCCACTGTGTTTTCTGAAGTCCACAGTCAACGCAGCCATCTACCAGGAAATTTTAGAGCACTTCATGCTTCCTTCTGCTGACAAGCTTTATGGAGATGCTGATTTCATTTTCCAGCAGGAGTTGGCACCTGCCCACACTGCCAAAGGTACCAAAAGCTGGTTCAATGACCATGGTGTTACTGTGCTTGATTGGCCAACAAACTCGCCTGACCTGAACCCCATAGAGAATCTATGGGGTATTGTCAAGAGGAAGATGAGAGACACCAGACTCAACAATGCAGATGACCTGAAGGCCGCTATCAAAGCAACCTGGGCTTGCCATACCACCTCAGCAGTGCCACAAACTGATCACCTCCATGCCACGCCGAATTGAGGCAGTAATTAAAGCAAAAGGAGCCCTACCAAGTATTGAGTACATATACAGTAAATGAACATACTTTCCAGAAGGCCAACAATTCACTAAAAATGTTTCTTATGAAGTATTCTAATTTGTCGAGATAGTGAATTGGTGGGTTTTTGCAAAATCATCACAATTAAAAGAACCAAAGACTTAAACTACTTCAGTCTGTGTGCACTGAATTTATTTAATACACAAGTTTCACAATTTGAGTTGAATTACTGAAATAAATAATAATTAATAATAATTCCTTACATTTATATAGCGCTTTTCTAGGCACTCAAAGCGCTTTACAGTGTGTGTGTGGGGGGGGGGGGGTCTCCTCATCCATCACCAGTGTGCAGCATCCACCTGGATGATGCGACGGCAGCCATAGTGCACCAGAACGCCCACCACACACCAGCTTACTGGTGGAGAGGAGACAGAGTGATGAAGCCAATCAGCAGATATGGGGATTGTTAGGAGGCCATGATGGTCAGAGGCCAATGGGCAAATTTGGCCAGTATGCCAAGGTCACACCTCTACTCTTTTCGAAAGACATACTGGGATTTTTAATGACCACAGAGAGTCAGGACCTCGGTTTAACGCCTCATCCGAAGGACGGTGCTTTTTACAGTATAGTGTCCCTGTCACTATACTGGGGCACTAGGACCCACACGGACCACAGGGTGAGCACCCCCTGCTGGTCTCACTAGCACCTCTTCCAGCAGCAACCTAGTTTTCTCAGGAGGTCTCCCATCCAGGTACTGACCAGGCTCAACCCTGCTTAGCTTCAGTGAGTAACCAGTCTTGGGCTACAGGGTGACATGGCTGCCGGCAATAAATGAACTTTTCCACGACATTCTAATTGATTGAGATGCGCCTGTATATATAACATCTGCTTTGACTGAAATAATGAGTCAGCTTTGTCAAAGCACAGAATTTGCATTGTGTAACTCTGTTATATTTGTTAGTTCACTTTGTCCATGTGTGACACAGTGAGAGTTGCAGTGATGAGAGGTGATGGGTACCTGAGTGCGGGCCTGTCATCCTGAGCTATGTGTGATTCAAATAAAAGTATATCCTTAGTGTCTCCTAATCATCAGGGACAAAAGGAAACTCCTTTTGACAAATATGCCCTGTCACATCTTTCCCCCTAACAGAAGTGCAGCCTCCATTCAGGAGTTTGACGTAGAGGCTGGTAATACTGCGGAGTGCCCTCTGGATAAAAAACATATTAGTGATGCTTGCAAGGTACTTCACTTACAATGCTTTAGGGATATTTTTCTGATGTATGTCCATGAACTCATTTAAAAAGGAATTGATGAATTCATTTTAAATTATAATAAGGCTCATTTAGAAACCTGTGAATTCACAGCTGCCAAAAGGAAGCCTGTAGGAAGGTTTCAATGAAATAAAATGCCCTGGAGGTTGCAATGACAAGTTAAGAAATGACAAGTGGCATATGGCAAATCTTCAGGGATCCCTGTGAACCCTTAGGTCAGGCTCCACCCACAAATGGTGATGTTATGCATGAGAATTTGAATCAGGTGTTTGTAATTTAGCCCTCTCTTGAATACTTTAACCTATCCTACTTTAATCTATCTATCTAGATAAATAGAAACCTATAACCATAAACATGCTTAATATCCGCACCGATAATCGGCCAGGCTGATAATCGGTCGACCCCTAATTGAATGTATCCTTGTTGAAAAAATAAAAATTTCTTTACCCCAAACAAGTTGAAAGGGTTGGTTCAGAGGCCATGCATTACTGTTTTTCTTGTATTCTGTCTTTTTTCGTAGAGATCGTGACTGTTGTTTTGGTCTGAAAGGTACCAAAAGCCATTTTCAAGAGCAAAGCATGTACTGCTGCATCATGGATGAGTGAATTCGTTTTTATTTTGATCAGGGACTCCCTCAAGCTGAAATGGCTCCATGTCTGTCAGTGACAGGCCACTTCCAAATGTCCAAACTGGAGAATCTGGCTACAACTTAATCATTATAGCCTCTATATAGTGACTCTTGATCAAGTGGTCAATTTTAAGATAGTTTTTTCTTGTGTGAAACTAGTCAAGATTACTTGAAAACACACTTTTTCTATAATGAGATCAACGGAAAACAAGACAAAAAATAATGCATGGCCTTTCCAGGGCTTCTCTGGAATGGAGCTCCATTCAAATGTGGCTTTGTGCAGAATAGGATCGCTCTAGACATGCAAATGTAATCATAATATAATATAACATGGCTCATAACACTGTAAGGAGGCCCCTGCATGGTGTCAGGGGTTGCAGGGGTGTCTCATATGCCAGCAGTAACGACCTGTGTTAACCAAACTCACTTTCAACAAGATCATCACCCATCTATGAACAATTGAAACCTCCATATAAACTTGTAATACTAACGCGTTTCAAGAATCCATGAGCATTCAGTGCCATTTGTCTTCATATCGTGAGGTCTGAAAGGATCATACGAGCGATCATGAGGCCGTGGAGGGGAGAGGTGATGCCTTTGCTTATAGGAGCGGATGAGTGATGTGTGAAATGGATTTTTGTGCTCTGCTGTGCTCCTTTCACACTCTAGGCTATCATAAGCTCTGCTAATTCAGCTGCATTGCCTCAACCCACGTTAATTATAGACTCATTGACAACAGCTCTTACTTCGGTGCAATCTACCCACCGCTCCGGCTTATTGAGGGTCGACTGAAATGAGATGGAGTTTTATGAAAGCCCCCAGAAACTGCAGCAATGGCCTAAAGCAATGCTGATGATAATTAGATCCTGTGGCAGAGCTGGAAAATGAAGTTAACGCTTTCCTTGAACCCTGTAGTCATGAGACATGCCAAGGAATGTCGACTTTCTCTTGTCACAGCATCATAATATAAATGTCTGCTACATGACAGAGCAGCTTGAGTCTCCATGTGGAATATTATGACAAGTGACAAGCCTTATAAATGCTGTTTTATGTCACGAGTGGCATGAACATTTAAACAAAGGTGAACTAAGGAGTCTTACTTATGGTAGAAAGGAATACATTATTTCTGGCATCCATTTTCACAGTTTTTAGAGTTAATATTTGAATTTTTTATATTTGTCTTGACAGGTGTGTTTTATACAAACAACATTGGAAACATGTTATGATGGATTGAACTTACTTTAGTTACTTTAAAGCAGGGCTCTGTCATTTTTGTCGTCCATAAAACGTTTTAAAAATAAAGAAATAAATTGTACTCTTTGAAAAGTATTAGAATCATGTACACTCCCATGAGATCACATAACCTGCTAAATATTGTTCATTTTGTCTCTGTAGGGCCCCTGTTATTAGATACTTTCGCTTGTGTATGAAAAAAATTAATAATGGCTGACTGTGAAAAATTACTTTAATAACTGTATATATATATATATATATATATATATATACACCATTCAAAAGTTTGGGGTTGAAAAGATTCTTTAATGTTTTTGCTCTTATGCTCATCGAGGCTGCATTTATTTGATCAAACATATAGTAAAAACAGTAATATTGTGAAATATTATTACAATGTAAAACAACTGTTCTTTATTTTAATAATTTTTACAATGTTATTTATTTTCACCAGTTTCACACAATCCTTATTTTAAATCATTCTCATGCTGATTTGCTGCTAAAGAAACATTTATTATTTTCAGATGAAAACATTTTGTTGCTTTAAAAGTGATATTTTTCAGGATCCTTTAATGAAGTTCAAAAGAACAGCATTTATTTGAAAAAATTTTTTCTTTACTGTCAGTTTTGATCAACTTAATGCATCCTTGCTGTATAAAACTAATTTCTTTAAAAGAAATCTTACTGACCTCAAACTATTGAACCATATGGTTTATAAACAAAACACTTTATGTAAAGTTGCAAGAAATAAATGGGCATTTTGAGATATAAAGTCAAACTGTGAGATATGAAATCACAATCATCAGTGGCAGTTGTGAAATATAAGGCTACATTCTGGTGTATAAAATGAGCAAATATGAGGAATTAAGAGGAAAAAGTTAAAATTGTTAGAAATAGTGATAAAAGTTGCAATTATGAGTTACACTGTGTAGTCACAAAGATATTTTTTAAATCTGAGGCAGAAACAGGCTTCCAATTCTTAACTCCATTCTTAACGTTTTGAAAATAAACTCATGTATATGCTTTGGTGTAGTAGAGAAGTAAGCAAGCCATTTCACTCAGTCACAACAGTCTAGCAGAAAGCAGAACGTAAGCTGCATGTTTTCTTTGGGTGCGAGAATCACATCAAAATGGCGAGAGTGTGAGTGAAATCTATAGCACTCTGATGCAATATAAAGCATCAGTCATTTCATGTCGGCCTTTGGGATCAAAGTAAAGGTGTCCAATATTTGAGAGGCAATGTATTACACTTATCTTTTGGCATATTGATTCTTAGCTGGAAAACCAAACTCATGTTTCCTGAGGTGTGCTTTGCTTCAGTCACATTTGTCTTCATCCATGTCAGGGGCTGACCAAATGAGAACACAGAAAGCAAACACATCTGCCAGATTTCTTTTCTTGCTAAAGGAATTTGCCTTAGTTTTCAAGTCTTGTGACTCTGAGGATATTTTTAAAGATCAAAAATGGACTCAAAGGAATAAACAGAATTACAGACACATTATGGAGCCGTAAAGGCCTCAAAATCACTTGGGCAAGTTAACAGGAGATGAAGTTTTGTTGTTTATTAAGTTCCTTAATCTTGCTTTGGTGGGCAATAGTGAATGTCCACAGAGAAGTTCCAGTCTGCTGTTTTAAAGTCTTTTCTTCCAAGGGTGAGTTGATCCAACAGCTCTGTGATTAAAGTCCTTGATGTGTCCGTCATGGTTGATGAGCAGCCTCTGGCTTATGAAGGACCATCCAGTGAGGTCTCTCTTTAATTAACTCAATGACCAAGACCAGAGGAGCAGAAATCCTCATCAGAATCCTCAATAAAATAACGGAGGAGTGACAAAACAGCTGCATAGATAATTATGTTTTGACACTCTGCCCACATAGGGGTTATAGGCACAGAAGGGTCCTTCTGTAGTAAAGATATTTGGTCATAATTTGGAGATGTTTTGTCTTTCCTTCCAAAATGGGAAAACAGCAGTTAAGTGTTCCTTTGTGATTGTTCTCTTTTTTTTTTTTTTTTTTTTGCTAATAGCTTGATGTCTGAGGATGCTTCACTTTCTTCCTGGATTTAAGGTTGAGCTTGTCTAACCCTAGTGACGTGCTTTGTCTAGTGGTAAACTTTGAAGATTTAGCTTTTGTCTTTTTCTCAGCTTGAAATATATCATGCGTCTGCAACATTCTGTAGCATACTACCATACATCAACACCACCATATTAGAATCAACATAAAATCAAAAGTGGCATTATTGTGAATATTTAGCATTATTCCAAAAAATTTCTTTTTTCGTAATCCTTCATTTCTGCCTCTGAAATTCCTTTTTTTTGGGCTGACATCACCAAGTCCTCTTATTTTTTTAACCAATATATAAAGCATAACTGTTAATCAGTAGCACAATTGCAAGTATGACATTGCTTTCAATACATGAGTTCAGTAAACAACACCTACTGAGTAACTTACATGTATAATATGGCAAGTTACTTGTCTCATTTTGGTCTGCCAATGAAAATTATTATTCCAAACGAAGTCAACTGTCTTCAAGTAATGTTTCTGAATGAGCATCTTTTAACAAATCGGTTGAGTGAATGATTCAATGACTAAACTAATACTATTAATAATCATTTTTGTTTATTAAAATAAAGAAAAATAAATAATTTATGTTAGATAAAAAAATATTAAAATGAAAAACTAGAAATTAAAATGTTAGAAATGTTGAAATTAGCAATATTTCCTTGGCAGCCAACTGAAATAAATAGGTTGAAGTTCTTAAATGACTAAAAACTGAAATTACATTTAACCTAATAGAACTGTTTAAAATGATAAAAAATAACAAATGACTAAAACTTAAATTAAAACTGAAAATTTCAGAATATTAATAAATACTACAATTCTGTAGTTCATAAATAATACTAAAACCCTATGTGGGACCATATACAGAATTTGAGCTAAAAGACAGACTCTGCTTTTTAAAATCCCAGAGTCTTATGATTATCAGCATAAAATGCACTCCATTGTCAGCCGGTGGTTTAGGTCTGCAGTCATGATATCGAACCTGCACAATGTGACTTTGATATGACGCTTAAACTTTTATCTCCTTGGCTTTTTTGGATGAGTTTTTCTATAAAGCTCAATCTCACCTATGTGTGAGAGCAGGGGATGAGACAGAGAGAAAGGAGTAGTCTGTGCTTTATCCCTCTCTCATCACTGAGTATCTTTTCTTCAGTGCAGTACTTCACTTTTGTGGTGTTAAGACTGGCTTCTTGGTCTAATCCATTCTGGACATGCACACTCTGTCTGTCTGACTGTTTCTTATGCCAGACATACAATATGTTTTGGCTGTCTGGACCTCTGCCCAATCAGTTTTCTGTAGCTAGATTTTTCATTTTCAACATTTTGGTGAAAGGACATTTGGCGGCTCAAAAATGAGATCGGCTAAAATCTATAGATCAGAATAACATTCCTTGTTGTTGTTCTGTCCTGACGGTGACCCTGTCTGTGAATATATAATAGCAAGGCTGGTCATCTAGTGGCCCGTGGGGCAAATCCGGCCTGTGAATGATTTTTTTTTTTACAGCTCTCCGATAACATAATGATTCTAAACTGGTTTTGCTTTAAGACCCAGATTTTATATTGGACATCAATATGCGACTCAGTGCTGCACCAAATATGTATATCATAAGTAAACAACGTCCACAAAGTGTAAATGAATACAAAATGCTAAGAAGTGATAATTATTCAGGAAAATGTATGGTCCTCTTCAAATTTTCATTTGTATTTTCAGCCTGGCTTGAAAGAAAGCAATTGAGGAGCTCTGGCTTAGACTGCCGTGGCTCTGTCCCAAATTGCAACCTCAGCCCTCTTCCAAGTCTACATTTTGCCATATGGACTATTGGGTAATTTTGCACCTCACGAGTGCAGGCTCTGCAAAAGTAGGCACTCTTGAGCCCCCATCTGAAACCTAAAAAGATAAATGAGGCACCTTACGGTCTCATGGACTTCACGGATGTGTGCAAACGAAGGCCAGAGACTGCAGGCCCACATCAACTTTGCTATTTGGGACAGAGCCTGTATAATATCCCCACTTAAAGGGATAGGCCACCCGAAAATGATAATTCTGTCATCATTTACTCACCATCATGTTGTTCCAAACCTTTTTTCTGTGGAATACAAAAGAAGATATTTTGAAGAATGTTGGTATCAGTTTTGGTTCCCATTCACCTTCACTGTATGGACAAAAAGTACAATGGGAAATAAAACTTTTTGGTTACCATCATTCTTCAAGAATTTTCTTTTGTGTTCATCAGGAAAATGAAATGCATATATGTTTAGAACAACGTGACTATACCTTTACTGGAGCTCCACCACAAGAGGGTACTGTCAGGATGGAAATTTCACTTCTACAATACTGATTAGATATTACTAATGCTTATCAATAAACAACTGATCAAATATTATAAGAATGATATATAAGCTGCATCACTGAAATAAGCTCTAACCAAACTTTATTATGCTGTCTCATTCCTCCATATATTTAGCGTGCATCCCCAACCTGTGGAAGTTGCCTCATTACGCTGTAATGTTACTTTAATTGGTCTTTTAATTTGGTTCTGTGGCGTAGCCAGCAGACGTGGCCGGCTTGGGGCAGTGCAGCCCTCTCGCAGTTTCTCAGGTGGCAGTGTTTATTGCGCCCACCTATTTGCTTTCAATCTGTCAGCAGCAGGGCAGAGCGCAAAAGAGAGGAGCGGCATTTGGCAAGCCATCTTTCACATGACACCCAAACAGTGTGTCCCATCTGCCAGACAGGCGTCCAGGCCGGGACCAGCATTTGGCAGAGTCTTATCTGAGACGTAGTTTCCCCCGTTTCTTCCCATCTCTCTTTCTTTCCCCTTTGAGGAATGATTTTATTTTCCCTTTTTTGGGAGACTTGGGAGAGATGAGGTCATGTGCTTGTTGCATGGCTGAATGAACCTCGGGGTTTTATCTATTTTCAGCTCCGCTGAACTCCCAGGGTTTGCTTTACTTTCTAGAGAAGGACACTGCTTTCTTTTTAAACAGTGTGAGTGGTTTTAAATGGTATAGTTCAGTGGTTCAGATTTATCTTTTCATTTGGGGAAGAAAAAAAGAACGAACACAAAATTAACCCGAAGCGACAAGAGGACTGTAAAATAAACTTCAAGGTTTAATCTAACCATGAGGGCTGAAAGGGACTCAATTAGTTATCATTTTCGGCTGTCACAACGCTAAACACAGCCATGCCTGGGCCCCTGCAGGCTTGTGGATAGAAACGTCCTAATTGGAGGGTGATTATCAGGTTGTCACCTGTTCTTATTAGAGGTGCGAGTGGCCTGCCTACCAACCACAGCTTTCCTGACTCACCCGCAGTCAGTGGGCCTCTCTGCCTGGAGCAGGATTATTTTCAACTGTCTGCACCTCAGGCTGCGTTTCACATCTTTCCTTTGAACAACCTCATTTGTGATGTGATGATGCATTTTTCTAGGGCTAGCTTGCGCTTTTAGGCATAGGTGCTCAAGAGCACCCAGAAAAGTGTGAATTTACTCTCTATGGCATCTGTATGTTGTGGTGACACATGATCACACGACACAATTGTGTAATGTTTGTCAAACCCATGGATACATCTTTAAATTGTGAATTTAGGGGCACCTATTTTGATTTTGATTTTTTTTTTTTTTACTTTTCATTTAATGTGTAATATAACTGTTTGTGCATGTAATTGTCTACACAGACATACACACACACACACACACACACACACACACACACACATAAAGAATTGATTTCTGCGACAGAAAACACTTGCCTCAAATGCAGTATGGCTGTGGACTTCCTGCTGTTTGTTTTATATGCTTTAAACTTTTACAAATTCCAAACAGATAACAATTACTTTCTGAAATTGATTTGCATATTTAATAATAAACATTTCTACAATTGTTATATTTTTCCAGTCATGCAGCTCTTGTTTTATGCATTTCCCCCTTACCTAACATCCACCTTTAAACTCTCCAGGGTTTTTTCTCTCTCTTCTCAGTCTCACTCTGGTCTGCCCATCTCCTCCTTCATTTCCATTTCCTTTAAATAGGACTTTCTCTTTGGCCTTTTCTTCTTTTTTATAATCAGATACTTTCTTTATCCCTCTTTTTATGACCTTTTAGAGGGAGAAACTGAACATCTCAACCAGGACAGAAGAGAGGTCCACCAGACCAATCACATGACTGTGCCACTTTTTTTTATCTGAATGCCTCTCATTAGACTTTTCAGTCTCATAAATAAAGCAGATATGTGTGCGGTAATATTCAGTGTAGGTATTTGAGTGAATTAAATTGAAAGACTACAATTCTAACACTGTCATTTACTTTTTTTTGGTGTCTAGTAAATACAAAATGAGGCAATAAAGAGACACTGTGCACAAAGTTAAATGCCTTGTGGTTAAAATAACCTAAAAATCCTGGTGAAGATTCGCACATGTCCATCCATTACAGTCTGTTCCCTGTTCACTGATCTGATCCGAAGGGACTCTAGGCAAAACAATCCTGAGCTACTCATAAAATATGGATGTTTGATGTCTAGTACCATGTGAAAGCCACTAAATCAAAACATCATCCTCTCTAATAAATGAAAGAGACATAAGAAACATAGGGAAGACTTTATTCAAAATAACAGCCCCTATACTAGTCCAAATTGATAGTAATGTCTCTGATATAACAGACATGAGCTTTATCATAGAGTGCATATCATGACCTTGGAAGCTGTGCCGCATTTGATTTTTTATTGATATATTCTGCATCTATGCAATGGCCAAAATGAGCTCTGTCTCATGTATATCTGTGAAAATGGCAAATTTTGCACCTGCGGCTGTTCTGTAAGTGGGCCGGTCGGACATGAAAAACAGGATATGCAGTTTGGGTTATGCTGTGATCTACTTATCAGTGCACTTCTTCATAAGCTCTTTAATTCAGTTTGCCATCAGCTTCCCTGTGGACTTCTCATCTGTTTTAATGACACATCATAAAATGTCCAAGGAACAAAGTTGGGCGAATTAGGGGATGTGTTTTTGGACTGTCCCCCCCTTGGGCTCCCATCTGGTGAAGCCCCGGAGTGAGTTGTTCAATGTGGTAGAGCAGAATTAACTGAGAGTCTTTAGACGGATAGGGGAAATCGTGGGGGGTCGGACAGCTCACGGCGCCGTAGAGCTTTTGCCACTCGTGTTCTGAATACAGAGTGCCACTTGACTTGATGATGATATTAAATGACAGACATGGCATATGAGTGATGGAGACAGACACAATGAGTGGGTATGAATGAGTTTCTTGGGGAAAATTATGCTTTATGGGCTGTTAATGAATTTGAATTCCTTATTTAAATCATTGTGCTAGATGGCTGCTCGTATGGTTCAATTACACGTTAAAGGGATAGTTCTCTCAAAAATGATCATTTACTCAGCTGCATGTTGTTCTATAGTAAATAAGGACAAACATCGCCAACTCCCAAATGGCAAAAAGTGCAATTAATGTATAAAAAAACGATTCATACTGTATGCAACATTTATGGAAAAGGTCACCATAAGGATTATGATCAAATTTCTCCGTTTGTGTTCCACAGAAGAAAGTCACGTTTGGAACAACATGAGGGTGAGTAAATTATGACAGAATTTAATTTTGGGTGAACGACACCTTTAAATGTCAGGTCAGTAAAAGTAGCAAAAAAAGTAGGTAACACTTTAGTTTAGGGACCAGTTCTCACTATTAACTGGTTGCTTATTAGCATGCATATTACTAGAATATTGGCTGTTTATTAGTACTTATAAAGCACATATTATGCTTTATTTTGCACGACTAGGTTCTTCCCCATTCCTAAACTTAACGACTACCTTACTAACGATTAATAAGCAGCAAATTATGTTTATTGAAGCAAAAGTTAAAAGTTGTAGAGAATGGTTAGTTAATAGTGAAAATGTATATATTTTTATTTTTTATGTTTTTAAATTAATTATTATAGTGAGATTTTTTTTTTTTTTTTATAATTTTTATTTGGCAAATACACATTAAATTGATCAAAAGCTATAGTGAAGACATCTGTCAAATCCTTTAAAGAATCCTGAAAAAAGTATCACAATTTCCACAAATATATTTTCAACATTGAAAATAATAAGAATGTTTCTTGAGCACCAAATCAGAATGACTTCTGGAGGATCATATGGCACTGAAGACTGGAGTAATGATGCTGAAATTCAACTTTGCCATCACAGGATTAAATTACATTTTAAACTATATTAAAATAGTAAACAGTATTTTAAAGTGTTATAATCTTTCACAATATTACTGTTTTTACTGTGTTTTTGATCCAATGAATGCAGCTTAGGTGAGCATGAGAGACATGAAGTAGTATATTATGAAGCAGTCTATTAAATAAATTAAGTAAGTAGTCTGTTAATAGTATATGTAGTATATTATGAAGTATATCATTTTAATGTCCTTTTATTTTTCACAAAAAAGCACATGTTCCAGTTGCGTATGCTGTTCAGAACATCAAGCACTGTGACACGTGATGCAGTTGAACTTGTCACTGAATGACAAGGCTGTTCAGAGATTCATTGATTTCTCATGTCCCACATATGACAGGCCCTCTTTTCTCTCATTGGTGCACTGGGCACTTGGCTGATGTCACACTCATTGATCTGTGCAGTCTCAATCACATCACTGACAGAGACAGCAGGTCTATTTTTTGCCTGTGCTTTAGGGACTTATACTGTCGGCATACACTGGCACTTCATACGTCAAAACCGCCTGGATGATCTCAGCTCAGTGGACAAAACCTTCTGAGATGACCAGTCTTATGCATCTGCCTTACAATAGAATCTCTTTTGAATTGATATTTCACCCAAAAATGAAAATTCTTGGGTCGTACCCTCATGTCACCGAATGTCTTTCTTACTTTCATAAAACAACAAAAAGAAGTTGTTTAGTAGTTAGTCTGAGCTGCAATGGAAATAAAAGTGGGCCGGGTTCTATTTAACTTCAAAAAGCACCATAAAAGTTGAATAAAAGTATGTGACATTGTATTTCAAGCTCTAAAGAAACTTTCATTGTAAGGAAAAGAGAAGCTTGGACAATAAAAATAAATAACTCCTTTTGTGTTCCATAGAGGATGGAAAGTCACAGTCTTTTAAGGACGTGTGAGTAAATCATTTGTGAGTGAACTATTCCTTTAAGATCAATTCGCCTCAGAGAGGCATTCGTTCACAGAGTTACATCTACACTGTGGCATCAGTTTCTTTAATCTCGTTCACTGCAGTCTCCTTCAGGTTAGGCTAGAGGTTAGCAGCCTAGTGGACTCTTAGTCCTTGTCCGTCTCTGTCATTCACAGTGCTTCCACCTTCTTGTTCCCTGTCCTCTCGTGTCAAATTCGAAAATTGATTGCCGTCTGATGTTTTCACATTTAATTAGTTCCTGTGTGACACAACCATGTCCACCACCTATTGCCCTCCGCATGACGACGGTATGGGCAAAGGAGAGACGCAGAGCTGCCGCAGGATGGGCTCCTCAAATTCTTCATAAATATTATAATAGTCCCCTGCATCTACAGTCTGCTCTCTGTCTGTCAGATGACACACTCATTATAGCCTATTTAGACAGTCTGTGTGTGTGTGTGTGTGTGTGTGTGTGTGTGTGTGTGTGTGTGTGACTGACTGGCATAGCAGTTCAGAGGTCTAGCACAAACAACACAGTTCATTTCCACCTTCTGAGTAACTGGGTTAGAGGGGTGTTCAGGTGCCAAAACAAATTTTGCCTTTCATCCTGAAACGGCGAATGTTTGTGGTATACCTCAACATCCCAATATTTTGTTTTAGTTGTCCATTTTGGCTCAGTGGAGATGGAATAAATATTTCATGGCTCAGGCTTCATTTTTCTTTTTGTTATATGAAGGTCACATTAAAACTGTTTTGGAAATTATTTATTCTTTTATAGCTTTTTGTGCCTTCATGTATTTTTTTATAATAATATATATATATATATATATATATATATATATATATATATATATATATATATATATATATATATATATATATATTATTATTATTATTTATTTTTATTGACTGTCCTTTGGTTTTTCTGTCATTTGCACAATGACCAACAAACATGCTTATAAAAAATCTTAGTTTATGTGGTTACCAATAAATATATAAGATATGAGAAGCAAATTTTAAAGAAAAGAAAAGAAAAATCAAGGTAACATCCCTAGTGAAAAATGAATATACAAAAATACATTTATTTTTATGCTAAGTATACCACACCAACATTGACATTTTTTATGTACTTAATACCCAACAATTGTACTTTTTGTATACTAAACTTGTATACCCAATGTCTGCTAAATTGGAACAACTAGTTTTGTACTTAATGCACTTTAATTGTGTGAAAGTAATGCTGAGGTCCAGCTAAAGACATACTGAAGTATATCTGATTGTGCTAAAGTGGAACTATTTCAAGTATACTTCAGGAACACTTTAAATATCTTGTATTTAAAGACCAATATTATTCAAAGATCATACAGTCCTCATTAATAGTGACATTAAAACACATTTTAGTCTTAATATTAAGAAATGTGCATTGTGCACAAGTAGTACTCTTAAAAATAGTTATAATTTTTATATCACTAAGTCTCGAGCGATATGTCAGTAAATATGTTAATAGATTTGAACTATATACTTGTATATAGAAATAAATGTATTTTAAATATATTACTTTTTTTTACTAGGGATCACTTTTTTTATTGTCATTTCCAATGAAGTATTAAAGTTAAAATGTGCTAAAATGCAAAATGCAAAATGTGTTTTAATGAGTCCAATCTGTCCACAAAGCCAAATGTTAACGTACTCATAGTTGAAGAAATGGCTATTGTTCTTAATGGTCACAGTTTCAATCTCAGCGTTTTTGCCCTTTTGACAGTACAGATCTAATACATTTATTGTTAAACCATTAGCACCGACCATGTGGCTATCTCCCTTGGTGGCTGGGAAAAGGCTCAGTATGATTTGTTTTGAAGTTCAAAGGCACGGAGTAAAGCAAGCTCTTTTGGAAAAGAGAGATGGCAGAGGGCAAAGCCAAAAAAATGAGCTCAGTCAGACTCCAGCCTTCCTTTGGCAAACTCAATAAAACAAAAAAAAAAATACTCTTTTAGTTGCTGAAAGCTTAGAACATGTCACTTCGCCCACCATGTGGTAAAACAAATTTATCGTGGTCTAATCTTTTGTACGTCTAAGAGCAATTGAGATTTTCACATCTTCAAAACTGATACTTCGCACTACATTGCATTAATTGAAAGCCCACACTAATCCTCCGTTCTCAGCTACGAGTTTAAGTAATAAATCTATTCTGTTCAAAATGTAATGGCTCATTATTTTTTCAAGTAACTGAATAAATGAATATCAAGCAAGACGCTCTTGATCCTCCAGCACAATTAAGGATAACACAAGTCCATTTATGAAAGGACGATTGACTTCTCCTTAGTTAATTCCTAGTGGCTATTTACTAAACTGCAGAGTATAAAGTACATAAAACTGTCAGAAAGAAGTGATTACATGCAGTTGTCATCATTTAAAGTTATCTTTCTCAGTTTATTAAAGAGATAGTTCATCCAAAAAAATTGCAGAAAATGACTCACTCTCAGGCCATCCAAGATGTAGGTGAATTTGTTTCTTCATCAGGATAGATTTGGAGAAATTTAGCATTACATCACTTGCTCACTAATGGATCCTCTGCAGTGAATGGGTGCCATCAGAATAAGAGTCCAAACAGCTGATAAAAACATCCCAATAATCCACAAGTAATTATTAAACCGCCAACCATCCGCAAACCAGTTAAAACAAATGCTAAATGCATTGACAGCTATAAGAAGTCATTATCATTCTTTTCAGACTTCACTAAATCAGGTTTATTATGGATTGTGATCAGTGCAAATTGCATTCAACATTAAATGTTTCATGAAGTGGGCGTGCCTGCAATGTTTGCCGATTTGCATAATTCCTTTAGTGAATTGGGCGTAATTCTTTTAGACAGAGTGTGCAAATAAACAACCGTATCAACAGGTGTAATTTCCCTTGCCACCCACACTCCCCTTTATTTCTTCTCCCTTGTATCTGTTTATCTCTGGTCTAGTCTCACCTGACCACCTTGCTCTATTTGGGGGACAGTATTTCTGATTGGGCCCCCAGATATACATTACCTAGGTCCTCTTTGGGAATGCCTCCTTGCCACAAATGCAATCTAATATTGTGTTGGGGGTGCTGCAATTTTCCCTGGGATATATATCCGTATGGCAGGAGCGAATGGATCTTAAGCTGCACAGTCTATTATATAGTGTATTAGGCCTGGCAAGGGCTCAGGCCATCAGAGCCTTGTGCACTTTATCACGATAATGAAAAATCTGCTGAGAGGCTTTGGACCGCACCTTGCTTTTTGCACATCTCCTGAATTTCCCACAATGGGACAGCACAGGGTCCCTCCTGGGCAGGCTGTTGTAGAGGCAGGTAGCATGAGTATGCAGTAAAAACAAAAATCTTATAAATAAGACATTGGTATCACTAGCTTTTGATTTGTAACATGGATAAAACCTAATCATCCAATAGAAATGTCCTGGAAATCACATTTCAGATTTTTTTTCCTATTAATTCAATTTGACTCTAGTCTGTTCTATTCTATTAATATTAAATATTAACATTAACTGCAACAGCAAAAACAACAACAATTTATTATTATTAATAATAATAATTATTATTATTATTACTTTGTTGTTGTTCCTAATATTATTATATGATTGCTAATATCTTATATTTTATAATATGCTTTATCAAAAATAGGCTTAAGTAAAACAATGCATTTGTTGATTAAAGAGATGAGGTATTTGCATTAGTTAATCAACAGTTGTTGAGCCTGCTGACTTATTACAACTCATGTTTCTTTCAGAATACTTAATTTACTTCAGCAGAATAAAAATTCCATTAATGTATAGATCTTTAAAAACTCGGTAGACAAGTGTTAATAGCCTTTTGTGCTTTTTAAGTGAATTTGTAAATTAATTTAAACATTATTAAATGGACGTGCTTCAGGCTGCCAGTGTGCACACTTATATTCAGGACTGGGCTGCAGAATCAAGCTGATAATGGAATAGTGCTATCTAATGATGATGAAACATAAAACAAGTAATTTTTTGATACCAGGCACTATTCTTTAAAATATCCAAAAGGGTCTATTTTAGTTGTATACTTTTTATACCACTGCATGTATTCCTGTAGCTCAACTGGTAAAGTATGGGGCTAGTAATGCCATGGTCATGGATTTGATTTTGATTCTCAGGGAATGGACTGATAAAATGTATAAATAAAACACAGAATGTAAATTTTGCTTGCTGTATGTATGTAAAACATCTGCAGAATCTACATTATCATAACTCCTGAGCAGATAAATACTTGACCCAGTTGTTCCAGAACTTTTCTTTGCCAACTGTAAACAATCACTGACATATATTTGTATTGTCTGAGCCTACTTTAATCCACCTATCCCTGCATTTCTGTCAGTGATCAGGTGGAATTTTTCTCTCTTTCGTGACCCAGGATTGTTCATCTACATTTAGTTCCGCAGGGTTTTACAGCGCCGGAAAATGGGTCAGATTTGTGGAGCATGACTGGATCAAAATTGTTCCTGGACTCTATATCATTTATGACTATGCTGCAGGCAAATAGTGCAGTTTGGGCTGTGTCTGTGGCCATATACATAATTATTTAGTCTATTCAGGCAACATTAGACACTGAGAGGGCAAAAGTATATGCTGGATGCCTTTAGCAAGACTTCTGTTTACTTGCTGCTCCACTTGGACTTAGATGTTTTATTGGCATGGCAGTCTGAGGAAAACTTCATCCTGAAATGTCATTTCTCACTTCAGACAGACTTGTACTGTTGTGGTGCAAAAAAGTGATTTATTTAATCTGTAATTGCTCTTTTTAAAAATTTAATGAGAAGAAGAACAATTGTAGAATCACAGAATAAATCAAATTCATCGATAACATCATAATTAATGTAACTATTGTAAAAAAAAAAAAGCCTTAGATTGACTCACAAACAATGGCACAATTCTTAAACCAACAGATGACAACATTCATAGAGTTGAATTGTCTGGTTGCACAGACAGATTTGAAGAGAAAACTCAAGAAGAGAAATGGGACAGTAGAAGAGAGATAAAGTGATTAATTGAGCAGATATGAAAAACTAACAGAGTGAAATAGTGAATTAAAGTGGGTTTGTGAGAAAGAGAGAGTTCGGGTTGAATAACAGCTACTCTTGAGTGTATTTTCTGTTCATCTCCACCTCCCCTTTCCATCTCTCAGCTGAACGGTAATCAAAGGAAGTCTATCAATAGCAGGCCAAGATGAATGGAAGCCTCTGAAGTCCACGTCAACACAAAGAGCAAGCGAATGGGTAATAATTAAAACAGAAACAGAGATCTTGCCAACTTGAAACACAGAGGCCGGTGGTACGGGACAAATCTTTTCAATTAACCTTACAGAAACATCATATTAACCCTGATGTACTGCAGTGAAGATGAAACCTGATTAGCAGCACCCAAAATTAGTTAAAAATGAGATACCGGGTTTTTTAGTATTGAAGACCATATTGAAAATCTGGAATTAAAAAAAAAACAAATCACCAAAATTCTTCACAAATTTAAGATTAAGTATATTATATTAAACACATATATACATTATGTGACAAATTCCAAAATTCATTTTATTTATCTGATTTTTCACAGCATTTTCCCTTGTGGTCTGAGAATTTAGACCCTCACTGTACCCAGCTTGCTTTCTTCTATAATAAAACAGATCAGACACCCAATTTCAAACATAAATGTCATGGACCAGATCATGAATATAAGCTATTGGGGCCAACATACCCCCCCAAGTGTCATATGGATCCAGCCCCCATGTTATACTAATTTATTAAGCAGAATAATGAAACATCTCTGAAGCGTTACATCTTTGGGCGATTTTATGCACCAGATTCAATTAAGTGCTCATTTGAGACCTAGTTCATCATCCTGACCAGCTGATAAAATGGGACAGCGGCAACCCATTTCTATGCTTTGAATAATAAACTGAATTTAATTTACTGGAATTGCATGTGTTTCTGAATGGTTGACTAACTCTTTCATCAGACTATAGGATGATAATTCTCTCATAAATTGGAGTATTTTTGTGTAGAGCTTGATGTAGGCATATGTATGTAAATGCATGTAAACATATCCTTTTTAATGTCTTGCTTTCAAAATTCAATATTGACTTTTATCACTCCAAATCTATAACCGGAAACATATAATATACTTACATACTGTATGTAAGTTATAACAAATCATGGTGATTGGTTTGGCTTGGTAATAGCACTATATTTTTTGACGTGAGTGCAATACATATAAGTGTCAAGACTGAATGCAATTGGCGGGGTGTGGAAATTACCCTACGTATATTAATATGACCCGTTCATGCCACATACAGGTACAGCAGGACATTATATGATCCTAATTTACAAAGCCATAGCAAAATCCATTAGAGCTTTCTGTTCTCTGAGAGATGGATATGTATAGACCAAAGGTTATTCTGCCTTTGTTCTGTCAAGGACATGGGTGACCTGACTTGATTTCATAGATAATTTCTACAATAGGCAGTGCTGGCCAGTCTAATGGATCCAGCCTCCAAAACTGATTTCCTTTAGGACAGCCGAGTCGTCTCTGTGACTCTAGAAATTAAGACCCTCTCAATAAATGTGCTGTGGGTTTCTTGTTTCCACTCCGAGTGTCTCTCGTATTATTTAGTATTTCAGTCACTCATCCATTCTTCCAGCCACAAGGCTTAAATTGGGTGTGAAAGAAATACATCCTAATATTAGACAGGACTGTCTGCAATTATTTTCCGTTTTTTTTTAAAGAGATGGTGACGTCAATGTGTCATGACCAAGCATTATTTGTGGTGTAGATAAGTGGAGGGAGATTATAAGAGAATAATGATTTAAATCTAGGCCCATTCATCACACAAAACTATTGTATAGCTTCAAAAGTCTTGGGATATAATGTATTAAAGAAATAGCTCACCCAAAATTTACTCATCCTGATGTAGATTAATTTGTTTGTCACCAGAAGAGATTTGGGGGAAATATACCGCCAGTGTATCCTCTGCAGTGAATGGGTGCCGTCAGAATGAGAGTTCAAACAGCTAATTTAATAAAAACATCACAAAAATCCACAAGTAATCCACACAACTCCAGTCCATCAATTAACATCTTGTGAAGTGAAAAGCTGCATGTTTGCAAGGTAGGCATTTAATCTTTAAACCGTTGCTTCTGGCCAAAATACGAGTTCATAATTCATAATAATGGTTCTTCTAGTGAAAAAGTCCATCCCCTGTTGTCCTCTCAAATCAAAATCCACCAACATATTTGTTTAGAACTGTTTTGGACCATTTTTATTTTAAATAGTACTTTTATGATATGTACATATTTCTCTCCTGATTCAGGCGAGATTACTTTTTCACTAAAGAAAGCAGTGTTATGGATAGAGGACTTGTATTTTAGATAAGGGTCAGTACATTTTCATTTTTGGGTGTACTATTTCTTTAAACATTTATTGTGCCAGGATATTTTTCAATATATCTCATAATTTGTTTAAAAGAGGACATTAAGTCGCATGAGCTTTGGAACAGCATGAGGGTGAGTAAATGCGTTTGCTGCTTAAAGAAAGGCTTTTATTGTAAACTCAGTCAGTGGTTCAGACTCAAGCCTTTCTTAATTAGAAATGAATATGTATCCAAGTGCTCACTGGCAAGCTGCTAAAGTGTAGTCTCACTCATACCAGGGCCTATGGCATGGCAACCTGGGGGATGTTAATTTGCTGCCATGTTATGAGCCAAGCCTACTGCTGGGACTGTCACCTTGGAAGGACAAAATGAACGATGATAAACAATGCAGGATTTATTCGGGCCGTTTTTACTTTAACCTTTTGACAGGAATGCACACTGACATCTGTCTGTTTTAATAAGGAGAGAATTACATTTTTATTTTTTTTGTTTAATACTGTTACATAAGAAACTTTGACAAGTACCATGTAAAGTACCAACTCTATTCCTCACTCAAAACAAATCAAATTTTATGTTGTCCCAACACAAATGGCTTGAGTAAACTGCTACTTTACATATTTCAATAATTGCACTTAATTTACATATTTATTTTATAAATGTTTATAATTTAATTACAAACTGTAGTTTTTTAAACAATGAAATTAACATATTTAATATGCATTAGCTTATTTTAAATGAAGTAAGCAAGTAGCAAAAGTAAGTTTTTAGTGTACATCTATCATGAGTAAAATGTTTCAAGTTTAAAAAAAAAAGTTTTTATTGTAAAAGTTGTCAAAAAGTATTGTGTTGCATTAGCATTTTAATTAAATAAATTGAGCAACTACAGCAACTTGAGTGCACATTGCAGCTACTGTATTATTATGAGTAAAATGTATGTTGGGAGAAATTATGAAAAAAGTTTTAGATTTTGCTGTTTATCTATATGTTCAATTCCAGAGGCAAAAACAAGTATACTTATTAATTAAATTATAAACATGTATAATTTAATTGTGTAAACGAATAGTACTTTAAACAAAGTTGTGGCAAAAATTCAATTTGCAAATTTTGTTGCATTAGCTAATTTTAAACAAAAGTTGACAAACAGCAAAAATCATTTCTTTTTAGTGTGCACTGCTGCAGTCCTCAGTAAAATGTATGAAGCTAGGAAGGAAAATGAAAAAGTTTCAAACTTTGCCGTTCATCCATATGTTCAAATTTCATGTCTGGAGGCAAAAACACAAGTATATCCATTTCTTACATCCTATATTGCTTCATTCTCCACTGCCCATACAACCGATGATCTATTGCTTATATATGGCCCTGTACCTAGTCAGGCCGTTCCTGACACAAGATGAAATTGGTCTTCGCCAACACATTTTGAACTCCTTCTAAAGATAGAACCTCTGGCAATTTCAAAATGGTTGCTAACAGTAGAACTGAAATATCATTTTACACAGTTTCCACCACTATCAACATTCTCATTTTAAACCATCCTTTAGATGTTCAGGCCATAAAAGTCTGGGTCAATCTACATGTACGCCATAATATTTCTCTGGGATGATGTTAGAATATTTAAAGGTTCCTGTCATTTAAGATCAGCCAAATCCTGTTTAATTATGAAGGGACAAAGATAACCAGCCTCTAATGACAAGAACATTCCTTTATTATCACAGAGCTGTCATTCGAAACACAGCTTTTAAATAATTACCCAGTGGCGTGTACCTTTGATTCAATGGAGCCATCTCAAAAGAGACGGTTAACCAAAGCTAATAACCCCACAACCTCTCCCATGGGCTCGAGCTGAAGGCTCGGCAAGATTCGGTTTAAAAGGCCAGCAAATCAGGTCAGTTAGAAATGAGTGTTTGTGACCCGCTGTCGTATCATGAGATCCCTTTGAGAAGAGACGAAAGCTATAACAGATGATAAGTACAAAGGTTGGGAACTATTAATTCACACAGCACAGGGTTCCTTTAATTAAAACAGTGAGCACTAGGTCTCTCCATGAGTATGATATGACAGTCAGAAAAGAGAAAACATTTGTAGCGCTAGACCCAATTAAAATGGACACATGTAAACTTATACAAACCATTGCAATAACCAGCAACCAGCTCATCTAGAAACACTGGATGAAGAAAAAGAAAAAAGAAAAGTAATATATATATATATATATATATATATATATATATACAGTATATACTGTTGGAACCCATTTCCAAGTAGTGATTCAAATTAATAACACTATATTTTTTTTGATTAATTATCTTTAATGTGCAACGTTTAGTTACAGCTCTTCAATTATAGATTTGATAGATTAGGACAGACCCTGGATTCCTGATATCACTGCTACACTTCGATGCGATAAAACAGACAGAACAGTATAGTACACGTAATACTCATAGGTTAATTAACATTGTGCTAGCAACTTGATAAAATCACCTCATTTGATTTGGATACGCTCAGTGCAGACAATGTACTTGTGATTGTGTGTTAACCTACATTAACTTACATCTTTCATGTTGTAACCACATTCAGTACCGTACTGATAGGCTTGCAACAGAACACAGAGTATAAAAACAGATATATATTTTCAGTTGGTCATTGTTGTTTGCGGGCGGGCAGTGAGTTAACATATGTGTTTATTAGCCTGTTCAGTTGTTAATTGATGGGATTTCAGACTGCCAGCCTCTCTGTGGTGTCTTTCTCCATCGCCTTTCCTCCTCTCCCGCCAGGCTGTGAAGCCCTTGGCTCAAGGTGACCAGCAGCATCTGGGACAATTTGCAGCACTGAAATGATGCTTCAGAGAAATGCAATGATATGAAGGCGTGACAGTGCAGGTGTGAGTAATTGTTTTATTCTGAGCGTGTCTGTAAATGTGTGCATTTTCTTTCCTCCTTCTCTACAGTCCTTTCCTTTGTTTCTCTTTCTTTCAATAACGGCACTGTGATAATACAATGTCAAAATGATTTTCAAAGTTATAAATAAAGATTATTGGCGGGCGGGAAAATACCATTTCAGTCAAAATATCACATTTAAAGAAATAGTTTACCCAAGGAAAAAAAAAAATGGTGATCCAACTACATCACGGTGAGCATTACATCACTTGCTCACCAATAGATCCACTGCAGTGAATGGGTGCCGTCAGAATAAGAGTCCAAACAGCGGATAAAAACATCACAATAATCCACAAGTAATCAAATTTTTAACTTGCTGTTACTTCCTCTACCCATATTTCTTGCTCCAGTCGTCTCGTCTGAATCAGGAGAGAAATATGCAAAACCAAGGACCATTTACAAGCAAAAACAGCCCAAAACAGTTATAAACAAATATGTCATAGGATTTTGTTGTGAGAGCACAACAGGGGATAGATATTTTCACAGGAGAAAGCAATATTATGGATAGAGGACTTATATTTTAGCCAGAAGCAAAGTTTAATGTTAAAATGTCTCAATTATGGGTTTGTTTATTGCAAAAATTCAGCTTTTCACTTCACAAGGCTGGAGATGTGTTGATTATTAGTGGATTATTTGTGATGTTTTTATCAGCCGTTTGGATTCTTATTCTGACGGCACCATTCACTGCAGAGGATCCATTGGTGAGCAAATTATTTCATGCTAAATTTCTCCAAATCTGTTCCAATGAAGAAACATCAAGTATCAATCTTCTTGGATGACCTGAGAGTGAGTACATTTTCAGCATATTTTCATTTTGGGTGAACTATTTCTTTAATCTGTTACATGACGATTTGTGAAGTGAAGAATTTTCATAATATCATAAAAATCATAAAAATACTACTCTTATTATCACTTGAGTGGAAAAAGATGCCCAGGGTGATTCCAAGAGGGCTGAATGGCAAACAAATCTTTAAAATGATCAAACACATTCAAATGAACATGTGAATTATTAATGTTTCGAAAACATGCGTCTGCCTAGTCATTCCATTGCATCTTTTTCATGGCTGGATGAGACCAAGCCCCCTTGACTTTTAAATGCATTTCATTTTTCACCACAGCTACCTGTGGCGTTGATATATTGCTGCTTATTTCTACCAGAGGACGATCCCTAGCCTCCCTTGATGTTTTTATATGCATGTATTGAATCATTTATCAACTCGCAAGATCATTCAATAATATGCTTTTCAGGAACACAGAGAAATAAGACTTTGCTTGGATGATGATGATGATGATGGCTGTAGCCTGCCTCTCCTTTTTTATGAAAATGAAATGTGTGTCGTTCTGCAGCAGGCCTCTTTTTTGATGTCACAGAACTGGCAGAAACATTATGAAAGAAGTACAATTATCCTGCGGTACATAAATCTATCTGTGCACGCTGGCAGTATTGAAGATTAAATCACTGCTGCCGCACTATGAACTGTAATACGGCAATAACAAAGAAAAGCTCGTGATGAAAAAATGTAAAGTTTCTCGATGTTTAGATTCTCAAATGCTCCTCACTCGCCGCTTGAAAAGAAGGCTTCTTATCAGGAGATAACAAAAGCCTTACAGCATAATTACCCCAGCCTAGGTCACCTTGCGCATTGCAAGAACGCCGTGCGGTGGAGACAGCCGACATAATGAAATCCTAGAGTAAAGGACACTTTTTGGTAACACGTCCTCCTGTATAATCACTCCACAGAGTTGCTTTAATGAGACTCTTATGACAACCTCAAATGAGCCTCATGAGCTCATAAACATTCAGATATTGTAGCTTAAATCCCAACTGAAGGAAGTGTGGTTTCTCATTTCCTTGTTGTTTCTCTTCTTTTCCATCCGTTGCACCATCCTTCTCTCGCTCTCATCCTTTCACACTCTGGAGCATCGCAAGTTTATTTTGAGGCACAGACAGATTTCCTCGTGGGTATGTGAGGTTCAGTATGCAGGTCAAACAGACTTGATAGCAGTTGTCCAACGCCAACAGCGAAACTGCCCTAAACCTGATCTTATGGGTGGCAGGCAGCAGAATTTTTTTTTTTTTTTTTTTGGATATTATTAAAGTAATGTGTCTTTCCGTCGTGTCACAACTGCAAACAGCCAATCCCTGTTAAAAATACGCCATGGCTCTGCATATAAAAGGCAGTGTTCAAAGAGTTATATCCGTCAGCCATCTAAAGAAGACAGCAGTTACAAAGGACTAACTGATGGTCCTTTGTGATTTATTAAAGTGTGAAGATCCTTGATGATGCTAATATTAGAGTACCATTCAATTTGCTCTTCTTCAAAAGCCCACTCACAGCAGAGAGAGAGAGAGAGCGAGAGGAGATTGGACATTGAACGAGAGACAGAAAGGGAACGTTAGAGCCTGAAAAAATCCACTTATATAGCCCTGCTGTTAAAATAAAAAATATCGGACACTATGTCTAAAGTGTTTACAAAATTCAGTATCACAGAGAATTACATAGTGTATAATACCAAATGTACTTCAAAATGAACACTTCATATAGTTTAGTGACTCTACTACAATCTTTGAAGAAAAAATCTTTCATCCAGTCCAGTACATATAGCAATATATTGCATTTTGCGGACTAAGGAGATAAGATCTAATCATTTACAGTTCTACATGTCCATTCATTCATCCATTCAAAATTTAGAATGGATTTGACTATTTCCTTAAATACTTCCTTCAATTATTACATTATTGCACTTTAAAAAATAAAATTTAAAATGAATTTTAAATAAAATAAATAATTAAATAACAAAAACAAACGAAAACCAGTAACATGGTTTGTGTTTCTGCTCAAGTCAAAGGCGAAGTCATTTTATTGGTCATTAGAAGCTCGTAGGCCAAATAGTTTATAATTGGCACATGGAAGGAGAAGTTCAAACCTCTGATTCCAGACTGGAAATTCTGCCCCATGTCATGGGCACAATAGGGCTGCTATGAACCACCCTGCTGCCTGGAACAGGCACTAGATGATCATTCTGTAGGTGTGTGGGTGCCCTATACCCTCCATATACACTGTCACTGGGATGTCCCATGCATGGGAAGATGTTGCATAATTCAGCAGGTCCATATGACAGTGGGCTCTGGTAGACTGGCAGCTCTGGGTAGGAGTAGGGTCTATGTACCAAACTGGACGCCCTTCTGACAGCTGCCACGTTGTGGAAAATCGCTTCTTTGTAGGAGGGAAGCCTTGTGGACTGGCTGTGTCTGAGCTTCTGACTTTTCCTGGAGTTTCGCCGGAAGGCATGAAGGTAGTTGTGATCCATCGGCTGGGTGTAACACAGGGTGTTCCTTACCCGTCCGTGTACGTCCACACAAGGGAATAGGTCGGGTATAGTTACATGTGGGGAGGCTGCGGCAGTGGGTCTGTCACCTGGGAACCGAACTCTGTCGGGACCCCAAGTGGCTTTCAGGAACGAAGGTCTGCGATGGAGCTTCCTTTTCCCTATCAGAGGTATGTTATCGAATGTGGGGTTAAAGTACGTTTTGACACAGGAATTACAAGCTGTGTCCGCAGCTGCAAAAGGATTTTCGTTGAAGGATGAGGATAGGTGGTTTTCAGCAAAACTGTTTGCTTCGTTATGACATGTTGATTGGTTTTTATAATCGTGAAGCCCCCTCAGATCCATGGACTCCACCAAGAGATTCTGGGGTCTCTTTTTCCGCCTGACGGCATCTGAGAAGTCGCTGTGACAAGGCTTGTGGTGTTCAGTGTAGATGTCTCTATATGGAACAAAGGAAGAACCAGGACGGACCAGGTCGGATGGAGGATCATGCATGGCTAGATGAGGTGTGCTCAGACTGGATACAGGAAGCATACCGTCATAGAGACCCCTAGTCCTGGCGGGAAGTGTGTAGCGAAGTGGAGTGGGCCGTGTTAAGACTCTGTGGTTTATCATTGGAGGTGGGCTAGTGGTTTTGGTGTGTTGCGTGAAAGGTGGAGTTATGGAACGCTGCATGTGAGGTATGTGGTTCTCTGTGACATTAGAAATGTAAGAGAAGTGACCAGGAACTTTTTCAGTCGTTGTCACCAATGGGATACGTGCTGGCAGGCTGCCGCTGTGTCGACTCCAGTTCTCAATGGTCTTGGTGGCGTTATCCAATGAGTTTTCCACTTTGGCTGAGGAGACAATGTCCTTGGCTGTCTGCAGCATTTTCAGCATGTTGGCCTGGGCGTAATTGGCCGTGATATCTGGATTCTGTATGCTGGTAGATCTGCCAATATCTTCGACGCCATTAAAGCAGCTGTATATGCCCTGAAATGTAAAGCATTATAATGTTCAGTGAACAGTGATTGTGGATTCCTACAGTGAAATGTTATTTTCTGGGCATTTCGTTGAATTCATTGATGTCACTGCAATATTTTTCACCATTATAAGGATTAATATAACAGATGATGTTTTTGTGAGAAAAAAATCAGTTAAGTGTTTCATGCCAATGTTTAATGTGCTTCCTTATGGTGAATTATTTTATGATTTTTATTAGAATAATGTGCTTATACTTAATTTACCTAAACATAACAAGCAGCTAAAATGCAACAGACATGCATTATGAATTAGGGCCGGGTAAAAATATTTTACCAGTATAAAATGCCAGTGTTGCACAATTCATAAAACAAATGACTCTAATAAATCAGTTATTTTAATAGTAGTAGTAGTATTTAATAGTTAATAGTTAAGTGTAGTAGTTTGAAAAACAAGTTTAAATCAGTCTGAAACATTGCCCTACATAATTTGCAGCATTTACAGAGAGATTAGAGAATTTATTTTTGATCAGAAAACATTCAAAAAAAGAAACATTTCATCTTATTATCAATGTCTGATGAAAAGTTCAAAAGTACAGCATTTATTTGAAATAGAAAGCTTTTGTAACATTATAAATGTGTTTATTGCTTCTTTTAATCAATTGACTGCATCCTTGTTGAATAAAGTATTTTGAAAAAGTATTTTATTGAAAAAAAAAAAAAAAATACTTAGAACTTTTAAATGGTAGTGTATGTGAGCAAAATGGCGATATACTCAAATTAACTGAAATCAAACCAAATAAAAACTGGAACTGAATTAAGTTAGAATCTTTATTAATACCCAGCCCTAATTATCATTGCATTGTCTAAATCTAAAAAAACTGTATTGAAATGTAAATCAGAAATGAAATCTTACCCTGCTAATGGCCAGCAGGAAGTCTAAGTGATCAGACTTGCGGACAGAGTGCCTCAGTTTCCAGTAAAGTAAATGTTCCCAAGCAAAGACCAGCAGGCTGAGGCCCATGGCCACGAGCAACATGTAGAAGACACCTGCCATGTTGTCTATGTCTAGTTTGGAGCTCATGACCTCGTTTTTCTCATTCTGGCATATTCCAGACAGCCATACTGTCTCCAGTCTCTGTGTGTCCCCTGCATGAAAGGAAACAGGGTCAGGAACAATGCCAGAAACAGCGGCAGTCAAAGACTACTCTACTATGACAGAAACAAGTGGACACTGTAAGAACCACATATGTGCTCTGCTCCAAAACCTAGTAAGCTGCTGACCTAGACATCATTGTGTGTTGGCTGTTCCAAAAAAATGCTAACTAAGTCTTTTGACTCTTCAGGGTGAAGGCCGTTGCAGAAAGCATTGTGTTAAATGTGAAAAAAATAAAATAAATAAAATAAAATTTAATAAATAAATACGATTAAATTCAACTCAATACAAAAAAAAAAAAAAAAGTGCACTAGGCAGCAAGGTAGCTCTTTAGGTTTTAAAACAGAGTCCATTTCTACTGTTCAGTAGAGGCTCTCTTATGTCTGTAGCTTGCATTGACATTTCATATGTAACCTCTCAATTCTTTTGTTTTTTTGTTTTTTTTTTACAGTAAGATGGGATTGTGATAGCTTCCATGCTGGGGCAGAGGATATTAAGTGTGGACCAGTTCCGGTCCCCCAAGTGCAATTTACCATCTCCCAGGAACTGGAGGAGAGCCAGGTCTATGGGGCGCTTCCAGCGGGAGTCCTTCTGCAGAGCAATGCCGTAGCCTGTGGTAGCAAACACCTTTCCACTACCAATGGTGACCAGCTTGCAGCCCTCATCCTTGCCAGCCATATAATTAAGAACTGCTGCATCATATATGAAGGCGTCCAACTTCCTACACAGAGGACAGAAATGAGCCCAAGGCAAATGGCTTAATAATTACACGTAATTATGTCAAGTAAATAATTAGCACTTGTTAATTTATACTCCCTTTTTTCCTTGACAAATGGTGAGCGATACATTATTTATGCTTAGCTGTTTTCCACCAGCGTTTCACTGACCTTAGATCTCTGCAACTCGAAAATATCTAACAGAATTGCTTCTAAATGATGCCTATAATGACCAATGGAATAAATCTCATTACAGACTATTAACCAAATGAACATGAAAGTACCATGTTTTTGTACATGTGCTATGGTAACATCTTGAAATACCATGTAAATGGTACCACCATAGCAACTTTTTAGCGAATTCTTCCACACAACCACACACACATAAAGTGTTATTGCTGAAGCCCACCCTGTCTTAAGGCTGTTGAGAGCTTCTTCCACTCCCTTCTGGTTGTATTTTATCATGTGGGTGTGCATGTCAGGGTAATTGCTTCGAATGTTCCTCTCTGTGCTGCCGTTTGGGACTGTCCCGAAGCGAAAAGGAGGATAATGTTCCTGGGGTTTTTGAAACTGAAACAAAAAGGAATAGATGGCATTTCAATTGTTTAGCTGCATGAGGCAGGTTGCGGCTTAACCTTAATAGTGTAGATCAACACAGATTACATGGACTTTACACAGAATCACCTACTGCCCGGGTGGTAGTGACCTTGGGGAAAGATATAAAAAGTATTGCTCTTATGTTTTTCTCCTCACTGATTCATGCATTTGGACTGTTGGCAATAATTCAATTATATTTATGCACATTAGACTGAATAAGGGATAAAGTAATTCGCACTAAGTGACTATATTAAACAATACTGCTATTTTTCGTCAAAGCTTGTCAAATTCTTGCCAACAATGCATGAGATTAAGGAGTCAGGAAGCAGAATGTTCAACAACACAGAAATATGCATTCTATAACACTACTATATTATGTTGCTTCCAGCATCTATTAGCATGGCTCCAAGCACTTGTGTTTGTGTTTTTTTTAATCTATGAACGATTAATCTGTTGTTGTTCTTCCCTGAGGTCCAATTCATAACTCTGTTGCTTATTGATTTGATTTCTGTTGCTTATAGTGTTTTCTTATGAAAAACAATGAACAGAAATGTTAGTGATCCTAATATTATCTTTGAGACATCAGTGATAGGGAACTTTGAAAGGTGCCAATTTACTGATTTTAGTCAAGCTTTTGTCTTATAAAAAGTTGACAAATTATCACAGCATGATTCATTTTAATATCTTGTTTAATATTTAACATACTAAATATGGATACTAGGTGTAACCAGGCCTTTCCTTTCAACTTCCTTTTAGAACTTTTTTTTTTTTTTTGGCCATATTTGCTGTTACACACACAGAACACATCAAAAGGTACCCAAATACAGCATCAGTGTCATACGGCTCATTTACAATTACATAACACTTACCTTTTTGTCACTAAGTCCAGACACAGTGTCAATGTACTGCTCTTGGATCATGAAGGCAGCTAAATTGGCTGTGTAGCTGGCGAGGAAGATGACAGCAAAAAAAGCCCAGACCAGGACCATAATTTTGCTGGTCGTGCCTTTGGGGTTTTCAATAGGAACAGAGTTGTTGAAGACGATTCCCCACAGGAGCCAGACAGACTTCCCAATGGTGAAGGTTGGACCCCCAGGGGCTGTAAGAGAGGTACATTGATTGTATACATAAAATAAAATGTAATTATAATAATAAATATGAATATAAAATAATATGATTAAATGATATAAAATCAAAAGTTTTCAGCAAGGATACAATAAAACAAAGGTGATAGGACAAATTATTTCTAGTTCAAATAAATGCTGTTCGTTTGAACTTTCTATTCATCAAAGAATCCTAAATACAAATATCACAGATTCCACAAAAAAAGCAACACAACTGTTTTCAACATTGATTACAACACTGTAAAAAGTAATAAGTTGACTTAACTTAAAAAATTGAGGAAACCCGTTGCCTTAAAATGGTAAATGATAATTTAAAAAAATAAGTTAATTGAATTGTCAAGTTCACTTAACTTTTTTTTTTTAATTATTATGTACTTAATAATTTTAAGGCAATGGGTTTCCTCAATTTTTTTAAGTTAAGTCAACTTATCAGTTTTTACAGTGAAGAAATGTTTCTTAAGCACCAAATCGGCAAATTAGAATGATTTATATAATGCACATGTACGTCCTATATAACAGATGTTCTGTCTCTTTCGATTGAATTAGTAACAGATCAGTCCACATGGGCAAACTTTCTTTTCTAGTTCCACCTTGACATCAGTTCTTAATGTGGTTCTTGTGTCTAACACACAGCCACAGAAAAGCCAAGCAATCAATCAAAGTCAAATTAGCAAAGCGACAAACGTTAATTAAACCTCCGAAAAATGACCTTTTACACTAGGAGACAAGTACACACCCTGTCAGCTCGGCTTATGTGGATTGATTAGGCTGCGTCCACAACTATTCTTCCTCTCCTAGAGCTTTGTGTCTGATAGAGAGAATACTGTTTGAAAAAACAAGGCTGACCTTTGGCACTGACAAGGCTCCGGTTGTAGCCAACAGGGCTGAAGTACTCAAACACGAACACGGTGACTGCCACAACAGTCAGGCACATTACGAACATCATAACCCACACGGCTGGACTGTAAGGCTCTGCAAGACAGAGAGAAAGGCACGTTTCGGTTCACAGAAGTCCTTGTAAAAATACAAAATTATCTAATTAACTGACTACGATTTTGTACATAACTTGTAACTTGTTTTTGTTTGTGATGTAAATGCTGTGCAGTTAGCATAAATAATGAACAAATTAGCAGTTTCGCAGTGTCAAAATGCTTTTTTTGTGTGCAGAGTTTACAATTCAGAAGAACATGTTTTCCCTGTCTAGGATTTATTCTTGATTTATTAACATTCTAATCAAAACCACCTCTGGTAGGAAACATTTAACACTGCCTGCAAGCATCTCTCATAGTCTATGTGAAGGTGGTCTTGGAAATAGATGGCTAATGATGACTTCTCACCCAGGAAGGCAGAAGGTGAGACTGTTCCATTGCTTCTGGCCACCATAACACTAATTCCAGTCTCCACGAATGGCACTGAAAAGTCAACAATCTCTGACCGCTCCTCATTGATGGTAAGCGAGCCAATTGCCATATCTGCACGCTTGTAGAAGACCTTGAACAAGGAGAAAGTGAGTGAAAACTTTAGGCAGTCATCAGTGGCATACCAAAATACTGGGGGCCTCACACAAATTTGGTTACACGTTCAATGGAGAACTTACTTCTAGACAATTAATAAAGTACTTTTGTCACTTTTCGGCAGGGAACAATAAAGCCACAAGGCAAGGTTAACACGGCAGATAGTATGGAAGGATGCATTAACCTGATTAAAAGTTCCAAAGACTTACATTATAAGAAAAGTTCAAATCAATGCTGTTGAACTTTCTATTGATTAAAGTATTAAGCAGCACAATTTTTTGATATTAATAAGAAATGTTATTTGAGCACCAAATCAGCATATTAGAGTGTTTTTATTAGAACGATTATGGGATACTGAAGACAGGGATAATGGTTGCTGAAATTCAGCTTTGCCATCAAAAGAATAAATTACATATTAAAATATATTCAAATAGAAAATATTTCATTTTAAACTGCAATAATAGTACTGTATTTACTGTATATTTGATCAAATAGAGCAGAAGCAGCAAGAGGCTTCTTTCAAAAACATTAAAAAAAAAAAAAATCTTACCAACCCCAAACATTTGAATGGTAGTGTATAATACATATATGTATGCAGAGCTGAGTAGTAATTGATTACATGTAATCTGGATTACGTAATCAGATTCCAAAAATTAAGTACTTGTAATAAGAGTAAGTTACATTTTAAAATACCCGTAATCAGACTACAGTTACTTTTTTATGGATTACATGATTACATATTATTCACACATTAGCAATAAATTATTCAGATTCTCCCTAATTTCTCTTTTTCATCTTTTAAATTTTCCTTTCTAAAATAGCCTACCGATTATATACATTCAGAAAGTCCAGTTTTGTGGACATTCACACATAGACTAGTCAGGTAGTGATACAACATTTGACCACTGGATTTACAAATATTTTATCTGTAGGGTTTTTTTAACCATGTATTATTATGCCTTTGGATGGCTTTTGTCTTTCAAACTCATTAAAATGCATATATTCCCATTATTTTTTATTTACATGTAATGCAGGCATTCACTGCAGCGGCCGTTAGAAGCTCCGGTTCCCATAGAAATCTGAGGCTAGACCAGCCAATGCGCATGCACAGTTATAAGCACCTTATGTCTGTGCATGCGCATTGGCTGGTCTAGCCTGAAAAATAAGCTTTTTAAATGCTATTTGAACATAAGAAACAACATTCATAGGTCAATTAATTTCAGATTTTTGTTGCTGATTTGACGTGTAATTTAATTGCGAGTTCAGCGAGCAGTTTTTGAGATTTCAGGATTCGTCTTGTATGAGCTGCCTGGAGGCATTGCAAATATGGCCGCCGAGTGAAGAGACTTTCCTTGAAAGGGACTTTGTTTTAAAATGATTTATTTTAATTTGAATTTTTTTATGATTTAATTAATTGTTAGCTTTTCATTAAACTCATAAACGCCCTGGAGTTCCTTTACGAACCCTAGTTTGGGAAACCTTGATGTAATAATGTTTAATACACTTCATGTTGTAAATTACAATGTATGGAACAAATTTTCTTACTCTTTGCATTTTTTTACATCATTATGGTACAAGATAATCCCGTTTAAATCAATGTCATAAACGAGTTAAGTCAAAAGTAATCTAAAAGTAATCCAAAAGTAATCTGATTATATTACCTAAAATGTGTAATGTAACGGATTACGTTACTGACTACAATTTCTGTCATGTAATCTGGAATCAGTAACGGATTACAATTTGTAAGTAATCTACCCAGCTCTGTATGTATGTAATGTATACTGACTCATAAGAGTGAAATAGACCTCTGTCTTATATAGGTGTCTTGTACATCAGTGTCAGCCATGTCAATTCCCACGATAAATATGACATAGTACTGAATGTTTTTGTGGATATCACAATTAAGACGGTTGCTATAATAGCCACTGGTTTCCAGATTCCAATTTCTTCAAGGAATAGAAATGGACACGAACCACTAGCCCTGTCATCACACAACTTGTAACATCGCAAATCAGTGTTGACAGATTTGTTTTGCCGTCACCCGCAATCAGCCTCATAAACAAAAATTCCGTATATCACACTCATGTCAGTCCGGAATTACTATCTAGCTATTATATAATCAGTATTTATCTCATTTAATGATTTATTTCTCACGCAGTGTGAAAAGCATTTAAGCCTTGTATGTGGAGCGAGGGTTTGCTATCTTTAAACTCATCAGCGTGTGAGAAGATGCAGGTGATGAGAACCGATGAAGTGATCAGCAGCTGTGGAAGACACTTAACCACCGGATTAAGTGACACTACACGCAGCAGGAGGTCACAGGATGAAATGTGTCAAGATCGCATTTTAAAGCCAGTTATGCTCCATGAATGCCCTTAACAACTTTAGCTGCAAATAATTGGAGGTTTCAGAGATCTGTTAAATACAGAAAGAAAACAGGGTGTGAGTAATGTTAGGAAAAGCGCGTTGACACTGTCATAGGAAGCCGATTTATTTTTCGTATCACGCTGTAAACTGTTTTATTTTTATATTCTCAGATGTTAATTTAGCTCATTTCCCATGAGCTCTGAACTGTTGACATGTTTGAAGTGTGAGTGCGTTTATGTGAGAAAAAGCGAGAGAGAGAAAATGTGCCATTTCATACCTCTCCAATCATCCCATTCCAGATGCCACGGACCATCTTGCCATGTTTCCCATTTGTGACCAGATAAAGGTCGTATGAAAACTTGATGGTGCGTGAGAGCTTCTTTAGGATGTCTATGCAGAAACCTTTGCAGCAGAGTTTGGTGTAAGGCTCAGTGTGACCTGTTATACTGCACATATGAAAAAAAAACAAAAAACAAAACATTTATTACGATTTTTAAAAACAACAAAGGTAAATGAAGCCAAATGATAACTTTACGTGAGCAAATTGTATGGACCCCTTTTATATTGCTACTGTTATGCTTCTGAATCCTTTTTGAAGCTTGCACTCTTTAGTCCATGTTCCTTGTAACCTTGTACTTTGTTTTAGGTGACTATTCCTTTAACCCAATCTGGAACCATGGTTAAAAAGGTTAAGTCTCACATGCTTCCATTCAACATTTGGTGAAGAGTATCAAAGCTTTATGGTTCTAGGGCAAAATATATGGTGTGACACACATCTGCAAGAAAGATTATGACAGAAAGGCTAATTAAATATAACTGGAATAATACAGACATGAATACGGAAAGAGGAAATGATCTGTGCTGCCAAAAGAGAATATTAAGAACATCGGAATACTTCATATACAAAGGTAAAATGCTATCTATAGTATTGTACATCTGATGACTTTTCTTTTACTGACCTGAGGAGTTTACATAATTGTGTTTACCTTATATCCTTAAGCACATATTTATGTAATCTTATTTCCACCACAGGATAAAAAAGAAAAAAAAAGTAATGGTGACTTTTTTTTCACAATTTCCTTGCAGAACTTTGAGATATAATCTCAGATGTGCAAGTTCATATCTTACAGTTTTGACTTCATACATCACAATTCTGAGTTGAGTACAAAATTGAACTGCGAGTTAATATCTTGCTATTCTTAGTTTATATCTCAGAATTGTGAGAAAAAAATCTGAATTGCGAGATATAAACTCAAACTGTGAGAAAAGAAATTGCAAGATATAAACAGAATTGTTATTATCTTGCTATTTTGTGTTTATATCTCACAGTTCTAAGATATAAACTCTGAAAAAGTCTGAATTATGAGATACAAATTCAGATTTGCTAGTTTATATCTTCCAATTCAGATTTTATATCTTTAAAAAAAGTCTCAGTTGTAAGACAAAAAGTCACATTTACAATTATTATTCTTTTTTTATTCTGTGGCAGAAATAAACTTCTATACATAACAGATATATACAGACTCAAAAAGCAAATAAACAATGGCTCTCCTCCGCAAACGGCTGTAATTTAAAAACCTGTAGCCCAGAATCTACAGAAACGGCGTCTTGGTTGTGAGCATTCACAATAAAATGCTTGAAACAAAGCGATGGCCTCCATTAACCGTTAGATGCTGGAGGCACTCAGCAGAGAATCTCTGAGAGCAATAATGATACATCACCTCTAACCTCCCCAGACCTCCAGCGCAATGAGCAGTTCGGGGAGTGGACTTGGGGCGGAGGGCCAGCAATGCAGGGTGTGCGGCACTGGCAGCAACCATAACAAAGAAAGACAAATGAAGTGTTTGGAAAGATGAGAGTCTCCCTCTGCAAGCGGTCTGGACGTAACATAAACAAGCCTGTCTCTGTTCTAGTCTGTCTCACCACCTGCAAACGGTGCTGGCGCTTTGGGTTAAGTGGGCTGCGAATTGAGGATGAGCTGTTTAATCAGTCAAACACATACACAGACATGAAGCACAAGGGACAGAGATGAAGAGAAAGTTGGTGTCAAAGAGCAGCAGTCTGTTTCCTGGCATAATGGACACAGGCACATGAACACACTTAATGCCTAGGTAGTGCCAATCAATTATTTTTCCTTAAAACAAAGTTAATTACAGTATAGTACATTGAGTAATATGGATCTCTGTTATCATTGGCGTACAGTCAGTTATTGTGAAACCACTGCAGCTGAATGAGACAGTGGCTTGACCTATCTATTGCAGAAATGGGTGTAGCACATCGATCTGGTTGTAGTGGACTAATGCATTTCATATCCAAACACAGCGCCACATTAGTGCCACAGTCTGCTGACCTTGATATATACGTGGCATGATAAATTCCAGTGACTGCACTGAATGCTCCAGTGGTGCTGACTTTAGAAAGAATATACCATATATAGTGGAGACCTATAGTTCACACTATCAATTAGAAGTTTGGGGTAAGTGAGAAAAGTATATTTTGCTCACCAAGGCTGCTTTTATTACAAACATACAGTAAAAACTATTAGTAATATTGTTACATTTTATTACAATTTAAAACAACTGTACTCTATTTTGAAATGTAATTTATTCCTGTGATGGCAAAGCAGCCAATATTTCAATCTTTAGTGTCACATGATCCTTCAGAAATCTAATATGCTAATTTGGTGCTCAAGAAACATTTTGTATTATTAATGTTAAAAACATTTGTGCGCTTTAATATTTTTATGTAGAAACCGGAATACTTTTTCAGGATGTGAAAAAGTTAATTCCTTGCTAAATAAGTATTTAATTAAAATTTTTTTTTTTTTATCAATTTAGTATAGGGACCAATTCTTACTATTAACTAGTTGCTTATTAGCATGCCTATTATTAACATACTGGTTGTTTATTAGTACTTATAAAACAAATTCTGCATGACCATATTCCATCCCTAATCCTAAACTTAACAACTACTTTACAAACTATTAATAAGCAGCAAATTAGGAGTTTTTTGAGGCAAAAGTCATAGTTAATGGTTTGTTAATAGCAAGACCTTAAAATAAAGTGGGACCAAAAAATCTAACTTTTAGATATTTAGATATTTAAATTGATAAATTACAAATAAATTATAATTATAGTCTATTATATCTAAAGTTTATGAAATAGAACAAATGTTGCTATATGCTATAAAACAACAGCATTATTAAACAATGCGATCTGCTGATCAACAAGCTGAATCTTGTCTTAATGTATGGCAGTGACACATTAGGGCAAAATGTTGAAATTTAAGCTTAGAGAGAGTGTTTGAAACCAACATACAAAGCCACCGCTACAGAAAACCTGTTTGTGCAATTTAACTTTTGTCTCAAAACCCTAAAGTTACTGAGATAAACTGTTTGTGGCAACAAACCCTGGTCTCCCCAACCATATTTTGGCATATATACTTTATGCCAAATCCAGTGACTAATTAACATATGTAAAACACATTTGTAGACAAGATTTGGGACTCATTATATAATAAGCTCATAAATTCACTCACACATGAAATGCCTATTGTTACCTTAGGTCCAATTAAAAGCAGTTGTCACACTTTCCAGAACTTCCTGAACACCAGTGCCAATTAGCATGAAGGTGTGTGATGGGCCCACAGCAGAACGTCACCATTATGGTTATTGATCATTGTTTCCCCCTCAGCCATCACATGCTCCCCAAGGGGTGATTACTCTGCTTTATGATTTATTTACACTCTCTCCCCTCAGCATGGAGCCATAATGAGCCTGTCATCTCTCTCTCTCTGGGCACGACACACTCCTCACTCACCATGTGTTACCTCCAGAACTGCACAATTCACTGAACCTGCTTTCATTAACCTGAGGGAACCAAAAGACAAAACTTTTCAAATTACACTATTTTACCGTTCACGTCTAGGAAATCCACCGACAGAAGAAAGCAAATTACTGTGATCAAGGAGTTACAGATTTTAAATTGCAAGTTTATGCCTAGGGCAAGGAGGGTTGAGGGATTAATTGCTGGAATGAGCAAAACAATTCCTAATAATAGGTTTGGGGTCTTCAATCCAGTTAGCTTGTTTAAATCATTAAGCCCTCTGGTAAATGAAGATGAGACTGGTGGCATTCACAAGCGCACTAAAATTTAGTAGCTGAGTTTGGGAGCCTCCAAGGTGCTTAAGTTGGGTCTCATTTCCATTTTTAGAAACACTAAAAAAAATCCTAGTAAGACTTTTTAACAAGCTTTTGCTCTAAGGTGATGTTCACATGAACAAACAGGACTCAGTTATATCTATACAAATGACATAAATTACCTTTTTAAGTGAGCTTATTGACTCAATGATCCAATCATACCATTTCTCAAGCTTTGTCACCATTTTTGGAGTATAAAACTGTTTATGAATAAGAACTGCATTAAGATTCTTCTAAGTCATGCAAATAACTTTCTTTTCGGTGAACTACGCCTTTAAATAATACTCTTGTAAGGTAATTAGCTGCATTTTGAACTCTCTACAAGCTCGCAGATGCAACACCCCAATAAAGTGTGTAATAAGCTTGCTGGACTGTAACAAGTTGCATATGCTAAGTGACTCTCACAGCATATTGCTAAATGGGGATGTTTGCCAATTTTGTGTAGGGTTTATTAGACTTTTCTTTTTAATTAGCAGACTCTGTTTTTTCTTGTTTTCTAATATCAGAAAAAGATGGCAAATACATAATACTGAATGTTAGATGTTTTTACCTAATGTTTAGTAAAACTCTTTCTCGGTTTCAGATGTTCTTGTTTGTGTTTGTACGGTGACTCATTCTAGAAAGTGAAAAGGTTGCTGTCGCTTATTTTTATAATTATTAATGCGTACCTATTATCGCTGTAGTGGGTACAATCCATCCAGTGGACACTCTTTATTGCTCCCCTTAATAAGAGACCATTCATTTTTAGGATCAATGTAATCAAATTAGTACGTTTGCATGTGCACCAGAGAGAGGATGATCTAATGTGGAGCCTGTGCTCTTTATAAAAGTTTCTAGATACTGATATCATAAACAAGCCCTTTGAGGAATATCTTCATAAACAACAGCCACAGATGTTGACCTTTTGAAGTCACATTCACAGATGTACCTTTCAGTCCTGTTGGACTGCCGACGACACGGCACAGTATTGCGCACACAAGTGCCTGTGGCAGGATCAACACTCTCCACGATGACAAAAGGCCTCTCCTCCAGCGTGGCCACAGTCAGGTGGCGGTTGTCAGACACGGGCTCCAGGAAGCTGCCGAAACGGGGCCATACAGGGTATCGCATCTGCAGAATCCCTCCCTCGCAGTTTCCTACCTGTGGAGGGATTCAGAAGAGGTGAAAAGATGAAATTCTGAGCTTATGATGTAAATCAATTATATATTTATAACAGTATAGCAGACTACTTGCATAAAATGCATATAAATATCATTTTTCACAATACAGCGGGTAAAATAAGCATTGAACACATCACCATTTTTCTCAGTAAATATATTTCTAAAGGTGCAGTTGACATGAAATTTTCACCAGATGTCGGTAACAATCCAAGTAATCCATACATACAAAGCAAGCAAAACAAATAAGTTCCGTCTAATAAAATGGAAAAAGTATTGAACACATGAAGAAAGGGAGGCATGGAAAGCCAATACACCAGCTGAAATCTATCAGTAATTAGAAAACAATCTTGCCCCTTGTCAGTGGAAATTAATATTAGTTGGTTCAGTCCCAACTGATGGCCTATAAAAAGGTGTCTCATGACCAACGTGTCACACAAGGAACATTTCATGATGGGTAAAGGCAAAGAGCTTTCTCAAGACCTTTGCAAAGTTATTGTTGCAAAACACACTGATGGCATTGGTTACAGAAGGATTTCTATACTTCTGGATGTTTCAGTGAGCACTGTTGGAGCCATAATCCGGAAGCGGAAAGAACATAATTTCACCATAAATTGGCCACGACCAGGTGCTCCTCGCAGGATTTCTGACAGAGGAGTAAAAAGAATGATCAGAAGAGTTATCCAAGAGCCAACCTGGAATTAGCATGTACAATTGTTTCAAAGAAAACAATAAGTAATGCACTCAACCGCTGTGGCCTGTATGCACGCTCACCACGCAAGGCTCTATTGCTGAAGAAAAAGCATGTTGAAGCTTGTTTAAAGTTTGCTGCATAACATTTAGACAAGCCTGTGAAATACTGGTAGAATATAGTCTGGTCAGATGAGACAAAAAAATTGTACTCTTTGGATTCCATAATACACACCATGTTTGGAAGTCAAATGGCACATCCGAAACATCATGGTATAGCAATGTCAAAATTCATATAGTTGAAGGAAGGATGAATGGAAAAATGTACCGAGACATTCTTGATAAAAATCTGCTGCCATCTACCAGGATGATGAAGATGAAGGTGGACATTTCAGCGAGACAATGATCCCAAGCACACAGCCAAGGAAACTCTCAAATGGTTTCAGAGAAAGAAAGTAAAGCTGCTAGAATGGTCAGCCAATCACCTGACTTGAATCCAATAGAAAATGTATGGAAAGAACTAAAGATCAGAGTTCATAGAAGAGGCCCATGGAACCTTCAAGATTTGAAGACTGTTTGTGTGAAAGAATGGGCCAAAATCACACCTGAGCAATGCATGCGATTAGTTTCTCTATACAGGAGGCGTCTTGAAGCTGTCACTACCAACAGAGGCTTTTGAACAAAGTATTAAATCAATTTCAGTAAGCGTGTTCAATACTTTTTCCCTGGGTCATTCCATTTTATTAAACAGAACTTAATTTCTGAACTTATTTGTATTGTTTTCTTTGCATGTATGGATTACTTGGGTTGTTACAGACAACTGGTGAAAATTTCATGTCAACAGCACCTTTACAAATATATTTACTGAGAAAAATGGTGACGTGTTCAATACTTATTTTACCCGCTGTATGCCTTAGTAAGATTATATTTAAATGCTTAGTTTTAAGATAAAAGCTCTGTAGTTTTTTTTTTTTTTTTTTGTGGACATGTAACGATCAGAAAGTTCACATTTTACTAGCTAAAAAAGTCAGACAACAGAAGGCATGGAAGGTTTTTCAGCAAGATTTGATCATGTTGATAATTTAGAAGACATTTGCTTGGTTTTATAGGTTTAAGACACAATGTTTGTCATTTCAGTTTTCTATTTTATCCTTGTTAAGACCTTTCGAGAGGTAAAACCACACACAAACATTCAAGCAAACGACAGGAGTGATAAAGGAAAATGTTCCAAAGTCCAATTCATGGTGTCTTCCTCAGGGGTATGTTGTATTTTTCATCTGCTGTTCAATACGATATGTTATTCGTTTGTCGCGCCATCAGCGTGATGTATAATCAAATATCCCAAAGCTTTCTTATGTTATTCTCTTTTATTGCTCTGATTGTTTAGGTTTTCCCTCTGAACTTGGAATGAATTTGTAATAATGGTTAGAATTTATACTACTCCAGTAATGAAGGTGTTGCACAAAGCTGTAAATCTCCCAGGGCTCAGAGGCTCACGGGGAATCTTTACAGAGCTGTTTGTAGACTGTGGAAAAGCCCTATTATCCAGAGAGAGCTCAACCCACTGGTCCAGCTCAGCTTAAAAGAGACTATGGAGAGCTGGTTGCAGAGACGCCTCTGCTAAAATTTCCCAAGGATTCATGCGTCACACCCAAATACCAAAGGGGAAGAAGTACAGATCTGCTGTCCATTCCTGGGACCCTGTTTTGACAGAAGAACATATACTCCTAAAATCTAAAAGCTGCAGTCCATTAGCTGGTGTTGTTATTACTTGACTACTTCTTGAATGTGTGACCCCAGCTGCTCGATTTGAGCAAATAGTTTAGCATCTGTATTCCCAAGCCATTTTTGCATCATGTTTTTTAGAAAAACGTAAAAGAGCCAAAAAATGGGTCCACCGCTGCATATCGTTTTACGACAAAAAACAGGAAAGTGTTGCCACTAATTGTGCAGCAGCTGTTTGACAGCATTTCCCAAATGCAGCGGAGGCTTTTCGGATTGGGAATTGTAATCCATGTTTGGTTATGGTATTAGCTGTGAGGGGAAGTGAGCGTGATAAGCCTCGGCAACAGGGATTTATTGAAGAATCATTCATAAACTTCAGCAGAACAAATAGATTCAATCTCCGGACTCCAGGTGTGAATAACATGACAGCCCAGTGGCACATCACATCTGATCATTAGCAATGATGACAAGAGCACTAAAGAACATTTTATTTGCACATTAAATGAGGGTGTTCTGAAACTGTTCTTTATATGTCAAGAATGAATCCAGACAAAGCCCAGCAGTTATTTCTGCCTGTTTTAGTGAGCAATTTCAGCCTGAAATAGGCCGTGTAGTGAAAGTGAGAGGTATAGTAATTCAGCAGAATATAATGGCTGTAATAGCAGGGTATTCTATTCGTGTTCTAAGGTGCAAGCCAGATTTCGGTCGGAGTAGATATCTGTTATTTGGAATAGCCTATTTCGTTTTACAGCTGCCTAGCATACCTGGGATGCTTCAACAGAGATGTTCAAAAGCCAATGTCTGTCCAACACTAAACCAAGTCATCATGTACTTGAACTACAACAGCATTTTGTCGATTGCAGTGATTCTCAACTGGCAAGTCGCAGCCGAAAAAGGATCCCAGGTTTGTTCTGAAAGGTTGCAGAGTGTAGGGATGGACGATTTTGAATTGTGAAGATGCCCACGTTCTACTTTTCAAACGAATCATGGAGATCATGACCAAATGTGTGCTATTTATGACCATATGTAAATATACTCAATTGACAGAACTTTGTAAAGTTAACACATTAGAGCAATAAAGAAACATGGTTGAAAGCAAAGAGATAAACCATGAAAGAGAACTGAATCCTGACTTTGAGATGGAGTGGAATGCAAATACTCAAAGCACTATTAGCTTGAATAAAAATCAATGTATATTTTGTTCATGCAGTGTATTTTACATTTGATTGCTTTATTCAATTTCTGTAATATTTCTTACCTGAATACTGTTAGACCTGAAAAAGAAAGGTTTGTATCTTTGTTCTATTGTATTTATTTGCTATATCTATTGCTTGTCTTTTGTGTCTTTGCTGTGTTTACTTGTCTTAAATAAGTTTAAGAACTTTTTACTTATATTATTTGTAGGGCCTACCAGTTATTACTGCTCTGTCACTTGTAAAATAGTCTTAAAAATGAATATGAAAAAGAACTGTGATAAGATTGTTGATCGTGCTTCATCCTTTTTTCCTAAAAAAAAGGGATTTTTTTGCCAATTGCCAAATCCTGGGGGACAGTGGGAAGCAAGTAAAAAACATTCAGTGCAAATATAAAATGCAACTAACCATTTAATTTGGTAGTTAAACTGCAAAATTACCTTATTACCTTTTAATACAAGTAAAATAGCATTACAATACTTCCCATATGCCTGGTTGTTGACGTCAAAGGCAGAGCGTCCCATCAAGCGCTACATATTTGTCAGAAGCAAAGCAAATTAGGCAGAATTCTCAAAAGATGGCATTGTTTTTGTTTACTTTTGGACAACAAATAAGCTTCATACTGTTTCAGGCTGCCACTTATGGACCCAGATGCTTTGCATTGAACATCAAGCGAAGCCACTGTTCTTACATTTCCTTCAAAATTGTACACTAATTACACAGATGTACAAGGACATTTTTAAAACCAGCGTTTTCCACAGATTGATCTGCGTCATTTGGGCTTTGTCTGTCTTGGAGATACTATCATGGTTCCAGCAGAGAAACACAGTCTCGGTGCTGTCAGTATGCCTGTACTTTAAAATAGGGAAGCAATGATTCATCTCACTAATGACTTCAGCACACAACATGAGCAGGGCGTGCACAGCATGGGAAAGTGAGGCGGTGCAGAGAGTGTCAATGGGAGCGTGAGAGGGGCTACAGAGCAAGGTGACCAGATATAGATAAACTGTTATGTCACACAGAGGGGGGGGTCAGGTGAGCCGTGAAGGCCAGAGAAGGGAGTTAAAACTAAATACTGAATTGAAAAGAAATCTATGAAATCTCTTTGCAGCTCCTTCACATGTAACTCTACTTGTCGTGCACTTGTTAACAAGGAGTACGAATTACTCTCACTAATTGCACAGTTTATTTGCACACACTATCTGCATTGTTTTAGTGCTTAATTTACTAAAGGAATTATGCAAATTAGCAAACACACCTGCAAAATCTGTGCTGAACGCTATTTGTATGTCACTAGAGCAGACTCTAGCATACTAAGCCTGAACTGCACAGTATTGCTCCACCAATGCGATCCAGATGCCTGATTCAGCTCTTTAAAAGTGCAAAATTCACCTGTCGACAACGCGTGGCTGGATATATGCCCAGTTATAACAGTTTTCTCCATCATTTTATCGTCATTTGATGAATTACTACTGTCACGATCAATAGAAAATGTACTTAAACATCTCTTTTGAATTAAATTCCCACATTCGTCCGCTAACAGTGCAATGTTAATTCTGCTGTGCAAAAAGCTATGATTTTTGTGAATAAAGCACAATATGAGCCTAATTTACATAGAAAGAGGCTTGTTTGAGCTGAAAAGAATGACAGTTACCTAATTTAAATATTTAATTTAAATTGCACCACATTCAGTAGCTGGTTAAACTGGATTGTTGAAATGCCACATATAATAGTGGTGCAAATGGAAAAGAAAAAGTGAATCCAGCCACTGAACTTTACAGAAAAGGTTCATAAACCTATTCTCAAAATGAGGTTACTTAACTTAAATTTAGTTGCCATCTACTTGCCATTAACAGGACTGAGAATCTGAGCGCATTTACGCAGTAATATTTATTTCAGTCTTAGACGACAACACACATCCTCTAATATCCGTATCCTCTAATCCATCTAGAGGAGGGTGTGATGACCGGATGTAAATTTGGATGTCAGTTTGATCTCTATTTATTCCCCTAATCTCTTTTTGTAGTCAGGTGGTGTTCACACATTGCCAGACGGCCTACACATGTCCCTATCACAGAGGCCAAAGTGCTGGAGGGTTGGCCATGTGAGGAAGAAAGGACTGTTTCAGAGAGCCAAGTGTAATTGCATCATGACCTGGTGTGGATGGTAATAAATCTCTAGCATTGGAGGAGCCTGTGAAGCTGGCTTTTATGATTCTTGTTGTATTAATGTGAAAATCTGCAAATCAATAAAAGCTAAAAGTTATAGAAATGGTCCAACATATCAGAAAAATAGCTGTCAATGTCTTATAATAAGATGCAAAGAAGACAATAGAATGACAATATTTTTGAAACAAGTTTCTGAAATAAGGCTCACCAAGGCTGCATTTATTTGATCAAAACACACTGAAAAACAGTAATATTGTGAAATATTATTACAATTTAAAATAACTTCTAACAAGTTAATTTGGTGTTCAAGAAACGTTTATTACTATCAATGTTGAAAATAGTTGTGCATCCCCAAAATTTTGTATTCCCTGGCATTCAAATCCATAATCTTTGCATTACCAGTGCTATACTCTACCGCCCAATGCCACTAAAGTACAATGTAGTCAACTGACATTTCTGAGTCGTTATACAGGTGCTTCTCAATAAATTAGAATGTTGTGGAAAAGTTCATTTATTTCAGTAATTCAACTCAAATTGTGAAACTTGTGTATTAAATAAATTCAATGCACACAGACTGAAGTAGTTTAAGTCTTTGGTTCTTTTAATTGTGATGATTTTGGCTCACATTTAACAAAAACCCACCAATTCAATCTCAATAAAATTATATTGACATGCCAATCAGCTAATCAAGTCAAAACACCTGCAAAGGTTTCCTGAGCCTTCAAAATGATCTCTCAGTTTGGTTCACTAGGCTACACAATCATGGGGAAGACTGCTGATCTGACAGTTGTCCAGAAGACAATCATTGACACCCTTCACAAGGAGGGTAAGCCACAAACATTCATTGCCAAAGAAGCTGGCTGTTCACAGAGTGCTGTATCCAAGCATGTTAACAGAAAGTTGAGTGGAAGGAAAAAGTGTGGAAGAAAAAGATGCACAACCAACCGAGAGAACCGCAGCCTTATGAGGATTGTCAAGCAAAATCGATTCAAGAATTTGGGTGAACTTCACAAGGAATGGACTGAGGCTGGGGTCAAGGCATCAAGAGCCACCACACACAGACGTGTCAAGGAATTTGGCTACAGTTGTCGTATTCCTCTTGTTAAGCCACTGCTGAACCACAGACAACGTCAGAGCCGTCTTACCTGGGCTAAGGAGAAGAAGAACTGGACTGTTGCCCAGTGGTCCAAAGTCCTCTTTTCAGATGAGAGCAAGTTTTGTATTTCATTTGGAAACCAAGGTCCTAGAGTCTGGAGGAAGGGTGGAGAAGCTCATAGCCCAAGTTACTTGAAGTCCAGTGTTAAGTTTCCACAGTCTGTGATGATTTGGGGTTCAGTGTCATTTGCTGGTGTTGGTCCATTGTGTTTTTTCACTGCACCCATTTACCAAGAAATTGTGGAGCACTTCATGCTTCCTTCTGCTGATCAGCTTTGTAAAGATGCTGATTTCATTTTCCAGCAGGATTTGGCACCTGCCCACACTGCCAAAAGCACCAAAAGTTGGTTAAATGACCATGGTGTTGGTGTGCTTGACTGGCCAGCAAACTCACCAGACCTGAACCCCTCAGAGAATCTATGGGGTATTCTCAAGAGGAAAATGAGAAACAAGAGACCAAAAAAATGCAGATGAGCTGAAGGCCACTGTCAAAGAAACCTGGGCTTCCATACCACCTCAGCAGTGCCACAAACTGATCACCTCCATGCCACGCCGAATTGAGGCAGTAATTAAAGCAAAAGGAGCCCCTACCAAGTATTGAGTACATATACAGTAAATGAACATACTTTTCAGAAGGCCAACAATTCACTAAAAATGTTTTTTTTTAATTGGTCTTATGAAGTATTCTAATTTGTGAATTGGTGGGTTTTTGTTAAATGTGAGCCAAAATCATCACAATTAAAAGAACCAAAGACTTAAACTACTTCAGTCTGTGTGCATTGAATTTATTTAATACATGAGTTTCACAATTTGAGTTGAATTACTGAAATAAATGAACTTTTCTACGACATTCTAATTTATTGAGATGCACCTGTATGACCTGTAGTGTTACTCTAATAGGTGTTCCAGAAATAGAGAGATATGACTTCCAACCACTTACTTCTATAAGGAAGAGGTAAAACACTTTAGGGCACTGCAACCAGGGAGACTGTATCTCCAGCTGTGTGTTCCCTCTGAAGTGTTTCAACATTATTATTGTTACTTCTTATAAGACTAACCTTGTCCCAGAGTCTCTCTCGATCCAAAGCAATGATCACCATGGAAGGATTGGTGAGATAGCCATCAGCGTTGAAGGAGAGGTCCTTATACTCCCATGACACATTTAGCATATGCCTGCAGAACAAATTTAGCAGCTTTAAATTAGTAGACCAAAAAAAGTAGATTTGAATTTTAAGTGACTGTACAATTGCCTGGATTTTATCCATCTCTGAAATGAGACAGAAGACTATTAGGTAGAAAAAGGAGGACATTTCAAATACAAGCCTATAATTTTTTTCTTCCACCAAGTCAAATGAATATAAATCAGAGCGTACAGACACTAATACATTTACAGTATTCATTCGCTCTCTTTTAATCCTCTTTGTCTCATAGACCTGAACATTTTTCCTAAACGAATTGTTCACTTATAAGACCAGCAGAACACGAGGAAGGATTTAACAATGTCATTCAATTTTACGGATGCAAAGAGCAGCGGCAGCTAGCATTATTCAGACATCATTGATAATTCATAATGGCTAAAATCATGACATGACTCACAACTATCAACAAAAAAATCTTGACAAGAGTTCACATACACAGCTCTATATCCATCTTATCCACCATCTTTGAGATTTATAACTACTTTGTAAACAACAAAGCTCATAAACAACTATTCAATCTCAGTGATGTTTTATACTGGACAAATATGCAGTAAATATGAATGTAAATTACTTTAACAGCAATTTGTATGCAATGATTCAATGATTCAGTTCTCACTGACTTACTTTAATGGCCCTTTTTTCATTGTTGGTTTTCGTCATTGTATTGAAAAGAACCATGTGAAGATACATGAAATAACATAAAGGTGAGTAAATGTCATGTTCATTTACTCTTCTACCCATCTTACCATTTCACCTCAGACCATCCTACTGATAAAACGTATTTCCGAGAGAATATTTTCTGTCTTGCCACCTGACGAATCCTTTGATACTGCCCAACCAGTCACAACCGTGTCCTGTCTCAAAGCCAGTTCTTTAAAGATTTCTTAACTGTCTTCTGGCAGACATTTCTTTTCATGCTAGAGAGATGGGCAGACACCTGAACAGCACCGAAGCCTGAGAACATTCCGGATGGAGGACCCAGTCACTCATGTGTCTCTGATACGCTTGATCACAGAAAGCTTGGAGAGGCAATTGGAACACTATTTAATGAGGACGGTGACTCCCAGGTGAACGGCAGATTTAACAAGGAAATCTGGAGAATCTCCCAGTCTCATTACAACAGAGGAAGACCACAAGAAAAAGCGCAAGAACGCAATGTTTTGTCTGGAAAGCTGTTTATGATGAAATCTCCTGAGGCAAACTAAGCTGTGAGAATTAAAAATGTCAGGATTTTGAGGATTTGTAAATTTGCCACCCACACATTCCTGTTGAATTTGATGTGATCAACACGTTTGACAAAAAATAGGGCAATGCTGGCCAAGGGAGGACTAAATATATGACAGCTTCATAAAACATTACTGGCAGTCACAGTACTCCAGATATTCCAAAGGGATATCTATGATATACTTTTTTTTTCAGGACATGATGTTAACGATGATTACACTTTCACGACTAATTAAAAAAAATTTTTTTTTTACCACATTTAGTACAATTTTAAAAACAGTATAATGTAAAATGAAAAGTTTTACTTTAAAGTACATTTTAAATCATTATGTTTTAATAACATAATTCTATTGTCATGTTTAAAGAAATGCACTTCTTTAGATGTGTGGACATAACATTACATTTAAATTGAGTACTGTGTATTTGAAATGTACTAAACTGCAACATAATCATTACAAATATATTTACCCCTTATGCTGTGCTGAAAATCCTTTACCTAATTTGGTGTTCCCAGTCAAAAACGATCTTGTAAATCTGTCATTATGCCACATTTTCACTAAATCTTTAAATTAAATTATTATGTCAACTTGTTTTCTTTCTATTAGCACAGGTTTTGTATTTCTTTTTGTAATTGATTTCTGAGCTTATGCACCTCAATTTGTAAGTGAAAAAAAGCATTATTTGTAAATAATTGCCAGTGTTCACTCAAAAACATAGGTGCATACGCTCAAATAAAAAATAAATACAAAACCTGTGTTATTTTAAAGCAAAAAATGATAAAAAGGTTGAATCCAACATTTGGCAAACATTTAACATAAGAAATTTATTTTTGTAGGCCAGATATTTTTGACTGGGACCACAACAAGTATGGGGAAAGAAGGTGGGGAACAAATACTAAAATAATAACAAAAATTATACATTTTTTGGGGGTTTATTCTGTGTGAGCAGTAAGTTTGGTCACACTTTATTTTAAGGTCCAATTCTTGTTATTAACAAACCATTACTATGACTTTTGCCTCAATAAACTCCTGATTTGTTGCTTATTAATAGTTAGTAAGGTAGTTGTTAAGTTTATGTATTGGGTAGGGATGTAGAATATGGCCATGCAGAATATGTGGTTTATAAGTACTAATAAACAGCCAATATGTTAAAAATAGATATACTAATAAGCAACTAGTTAATAGTGTGAATTGTCCCTATACTAAAGTGTTAACATAAGTATTAGTCCAATGTGATAACATTTGCATTTTCAGGAAAAAGAAAATCCATGGGTCAAAATGACCAGAACACAACATTAAATACATTTTCTATAGAAAAAAAATGACATTAAAATATATATTCGTTAACCATAAATGCTTGTCAGTACATTTACTCAGCAGTACACTTTGACCATATTTCAAAGTAATTATGAAATTACATATAAAGATGTACTTCGGTGTGTAAAAAAAAAAAAAAGCTAACTGCATTTAATATAAATTTAAACTATAATACATTCGCATTTAATTGCAATTAACATGCAATTAAGTGTCCAAAAGCATTCCATTCCATTTTCACTTAAGTATATTCTTTTAAAGAATATTTGAAGTACTTTTTTCCATAAGTTCTCTTTTTAAAACTAAGCAAACTATTAGCACTATTAACTTCATTTTTTTTTAAAACTATTACCAAAACTAAAATTTACTTTGTTTCACAAGGGAAGACATAAGTTTTAATACCTTCACTTAGCAATCTAAAAGTCTTACCTGAAGAGAGAATTGTTGGTGTACGATTTGACAGGACTATTGCAGTCACTGTGACCCTCGGGAATGAATCCTCTGTTCTTATGAAAGCTGTGCACCCCTTTTACTATGACTGCGACTCCTTCCCGAACCCTCTGCCGCAGTGTTTTCTTCCAGCGGTCTGTGATAATACTGATGACACCCACTGGGAAACTGTCAGGAGGGGACACTTCAGGGTTCCCCACAGCCAGACTGGGGATTACCCAGATGTATCCGGGCCCTAGCAGCCCCACATCAGAAGCCATCCTGAACAAGTACTGTGCCTCCTCGTGGGAACAGTACACTAGATATACCTGCGAGTCCACCTGCTGAAGTAGTCTTCGTGTGCGGATGTCATTGGCCCCCACGGACATCTCAAAGCTCAGCACATCCTGCAGCTCCCACAGGAAGTAGCTGGTGTCTGTGAAGGAGCGGATGTAGTCCACGAAGGTCTCATAGCCGGGATATAAGCTGGTGATCACTACAAAGTTACCCCAGTTGTACTCCTCCATCACTTTGAACATTGCATTTATCTGCTGCTCTATAGAAGCTCCCATCTGGAGAAAGGTAGAGCCTTCAGCCTGTAGAATCAAGACAGGAGATACATTCAATTCTGCATTTGTTGATGAATGTTTATAGCTTAATCAAGTACATGTGGGTACCATAAATTTGTTAAGGACACTAAAATGTTTTACATACATGCAATCATTACAAGCAATAAACCTGAAGACATGTAATCTAATTTACACTCAACATTCTAATAAGGGCAAATGTAAAACTAGAAATATATACTGTGATTGATAATTTAAAAGTAATGTTGTGAAGTACTTAAAAGAGGTACTAACAGTACTAGAAGTACTAAAAGGGAAAAGGGAAAGGAAAGGACGTGTGGCCAAGTATGGTGTCCCATACTTGGAATTTGTGCTCTGCATTTAACCCATCCAAGTGCACAAACACACACACACACACACACACACAGCGCAGTGAGTAGTGAACAAACACACACACCATGAACACACACCCGGATCAATGGGCAGCCATGCTTAATGCTTTACAGAAGAACAAGGCAAAAACAAAAATGGGTTCTTTTAAAACACCCTGTCTACCTGTTGGAAGCTTTGATTGCTTTCAGTGATTGATTTTGAAGTAACTGCAAAGTAACTAATTTACTGCAATTGTTCAGACTTTCCAAAACTACTGTACATAGAGGACTTTTTAAAATTGTCAATTTTTAAACCGATTCAGTCAGTTAATATTCACCATTTCTTTGCCAAACCACTTGAGACAGAGAAATACTGCTGGTTGATTTAGAAATTAGATATTAAATATAATAAATAATATAATTATGTATTTAAAAAATCTCATTAAATAAACAATGTAGTTAGCTACTTTAAATTATGGATTGTTCACAGCAATTATAATGTAGCTACAAAAGCTACAGATTTAAAGTAGCTTCCACAACACTGCATTTCAAATATGGTAAAATGCACTTAAATACATACAGTATGTACTCCACCGTTCAAAAATTTGGGGTCAGTAATAAGATTCTAATTCTAATAGAAATGAATACTAAAAAACATTAAAGTGATCAAAAGTGACAATGAAGAAAATGTTACCAAAGATTTCAAATGAAATCAAAAGATTTATTTTTAAACACTGAGAAAAAATTTTTTCTAGAAGACCAAATCATCATATTAGAATGATTTTTTAGGCATAATGTGAACAGTTTTTTTTATTGTAATAATATCAAAATTTACTGTTTACTGTTATTTTTTGATAAAATAAATTCAGCCTTGGTGAGCTTAAAACTTTTTTCAAAACCATTTTTAAAAATTCCACAGACCCCAGCTTTTGAAAGGAAAGTATGTTTTAAATTGCCAATGAATGAGCTTCTGATGGTAACCATAACTTACACAGCCCTATCATTTTCTGCATTTCATTTTTACAGGTTGCTGAACACATAGAGGGGATCCATAGTAACTCAATCATGGTACATGAGACTTTCTCATATCATTGAAATAACATGTATTACTGAGCAACATTAACCTTGAACGCGTTCCAACGTATGAGATACGAGAATTGGATTTACTACGCAAAGACAATTCACTAGACTATTGATCCTATCTGTACCGCAGCGACGCAAAGCAGACTTGATTTATTGCCTGACTTTCAACCATTATTCCTCTTACTGTAATCCCATTGAATGGATTTACACTTGACACCTGAAACTCGTTTATTCATGCAGCTGTTCAATATTATGCCGGGGTGATGTGCTCTTTGAAAACAAATATGCACAACTATATTTGCATATACAAATGTGTGAATCATCACATTATCAAGCCACAATTGTGCATGTAAAAAATAAAGAGATCTATTAAGTGCTGTTTTAATTTCACTTGCTCTTAGTTAACTTCAAATAAGCAAGTGTCCTAATGCCCTACACTGCCAACCGCATTTACTTCCACTGCACAGCATGAGATGACTCAAAGGTACCGGAGGAGGTGGTGTCCAATTAAGTTCCAAAGTGAGAAAAATGGGTGTGGAGGTCTGGGAGTGTCAGGAGCCGAGAGACATTCTCCCAAGACTCCTTCTGACTAGAGCTTTCCTCTTTCCTGACAGACTGATCCAGTGTCCTTCAAATAACTTCTGTGGTTAAAGTAGGCTACCTCTTGGAGAGAGAGAGGGCTTGTGAATGTCAGGTGCTCTGGGACTCACCGGTCCTCCTTCTCTGCCAGATTTCTTTCTTTAAGAAGTTATACAATCACCCAGACTCAGCTCTACTGCAATTAGCACTCATGAGCCTTGACAAGACCATTTCAAAGTAATGCCATAGTAGTAAAAGCGTGCTTCAAGTCTGAAAAAACTTGAGCAGTAAAATGGCCTGATCCCTTCAGGACTTCAGTAATAGGCATTACATGTACACTTTGGGCATGAAATTTGTCCCATGAGCTTTTAGTTCACCCCAAAATTAAAATGGTCAACATTTACTCATCCACAAGTCTTTCTAAAATTGTTTGACTTACTTCCAAGGCGGCAGTATTTTTTGTCTGTACAATGAAAGTTCAGCCAAACCAAACCAAAATATTTTGGTTATAAAACATTCTTCAAAATATATTGTTTGTGTTCTGCAGAATATAGTAACTCAAACAGGTTTGGAGTTGCATAATGGTGAGTAAATGATGACAATTTTCATTTTTGGGTCAAATCCTAAGAGAAAGAGATATATCATTAAATAATATTAAAAAAATATAGAAATATTATTTAATGCTATTAAATTTCAGGCTATGTTCAGGCTGGAGCTGGCACTCACCGACAAGGGAAGCTCTACCCTGAAAGGTGATATTTTAAACTCACTTTATTTATTTTGGAAGGCACTTGGCCATTGACACATGGTGCCTCGTGCTACTGGGATCTCATGAGAAATCCCCTACCAGATGTTTGTGACCTCCAGTCCAATCCCTCATATTAGAAAAAATAATCAGGAACAGTTTATTCAATTGCATGGAATTTACATGTGCAATATGCATTGGTTTGTCTTGCTATAGAATGATCAGATTCGAATAAAGTAGAACAGGCTGTCGCATGTCCCTGACTCCGCCCACCACATGCCTATACAACAGGAATTGTATAATCGAATCAAATTTATGTGATATGATATGCATGCATTTCTCAAAGGAGATTAAATGCCTAATCCATAATCTGGAAGTGTGGTTGTTCAGAATGCCATGAAATATGGTTCACAGCTTTATGCTACTATTTCTTTATGGCAGCTTTTCTAATTTGATTGATATTAAAGTCGGAATTAATTAATTTTCTATTCTTTTTTTAGAGTTCTGTCCAAAATATTTCCAATTGGAAATTATAAATATGAAAGAAGCAACAGATTAAGTTTAGGTTTTTCCTCAGTGCTCTTTATTAAAAATAAGAACATGGTCACTGGGCTGTTCAAAAGATTTGGCAAATTATTCAGAATCTTTATATTTCACGCTCTATGGTTAAACTCTTGAAAAATTATACCAAACCAGAATGCTTCATTTTAATCTAGATCTGACAAATGCATATTTTTGGCTTTCTGTTCCACTTCATACATCTTATCAACATTTTTCTGCACATCGTGCGAGTCTAAAAGGCATTTAAAAAATGAAAGCTGGGCAGGAAGGAGTCCTCTACTCTCTAGCTGGTATTGAAGATACTCATCTGTCCCATTAAATCAAGGGCTATTGTGTTTCTCATTTAAAGATATACATCTTTTGCCAGTCTGCATGCGTAATGATTGTTTTACTTTCTAAAAAGCGCACTTTTCAGTGCATTGTGGATTTCAGATATCAGATGCTGCAAAATCCATGCAGCATGGACTAACAGTAAAAAAGCAAAACAACTACATGTGCCTTTAGTAATTGTTCAAATGAAAGGATTAGTTAAGCCAAAAATGAACATTCTGTCATCATTTTCTCAACCTCGTTTCAAACCTGCATGGCTGTTTTTCTACTGTGGACTGCTGAGATAGAATAATGAAAGTCTCTCGAAAGCGAAAACAAAGACATTTATGTGATTGTTCAGATTGCTTTGTGTTTCTTTCTTTCCAATAATAGATAAGACGGTGTTTTTACTTCATTCACAATTTAAGCTGCCACCAGACACTCAATAAATGTACACAAAACGCCCTCACTACACACGTTGTATGTAAAATTACTGTCATGAAAAAGTCATACGCAGTTGTATTTAACAGCTGCAATTTTATGTTATTCAGAAGTTTCCACACCTCAGTAATCAGAGGAAAATGGGACACAACTGTTGGTTGCTGGTTATACATTATAACACCTATTGATTTTCACACCTCACAAAATCACTTTTCCATGCAGCTGTTCAATAACATATCATTGCAGGGGGCTTGCTGAAAAATACACACACACATGCACACACTAAAGGTTCTCGACCTCACAGCAGTTATTTTCGACTCACTGTGTCTAATAAGAGCTGTGAGGACAACGTTCCTGAAATGATTTCACAGATACCCATGATTAAATCTCGATTTGATATTTGAAATATATATATGATGCTTTTCTTTCATGCTTTGATGTATATATGGTTTGTAATTTAACTGATTTTGTTGTATTACCATAACTCTAATACATTTTTTGTTTATGTACATAGATGATTGGGTAATGTTTATGAACCTTAAGTATTATTCTGGCACACACATTGAAACTCATGCATGAAACACAAGCCAATTTCTGTTTATCATTTGTAAAATGTTTTGTATGCACGATTAATGCATTTAATGTGACATTTATGAACAAAAAGGTTTGACAAATGATTTTCTGTGTAACAAACATTTCGGTGTAAATCATTCAAAATTTGAGTGTACTGTCAGTGTACACTGAATTTAATTCAGTGTGACAATTCACATATAAAATGTTCTGCAAATGATTTTCTGCATAAATAGTTTTTCTGCACATTTCGGTGGAAATCATTCTTTTTTTTCTGTGTAAAGTGTCAAAATTCAACAATTTATGTACAAAAACGTTTACAAATGATTTACATAAAAATGTTTTTGTTACAAAGAAAATCATTTGAACAACTTTTCACAATTCACATAATTTTCAGTCTCATTTAATTCAATGATGATTTTATGTATGCTTTTTATTTATTTATTATCTGCGTGTGTTTCATGAATGTGACCCAATAAGAACATTTGTTTATAAAAAAAAAAAACCTTATTAAAATATATTTTAGGTGATCCAACGGTTCTCAACCTAGCTGCAAGGACAATCCTTTTGTAGTAACTTAAGTGTTGAATGGATTGTGATCTCAGGAAATCCCCATTACGTATTAAACCTTCTTCCTTTAAGCTGAAAGATCCCTAAGATCTACCACTACCACCTTTCAAACACTTACTTTATGTGGAATGACTACTGCAGAACCTCCACTGATGCCTATGATGGGGATGGACGTCTGAGAGGAGATAAAGTCTAAGATTTGTGCCACAGCTTCTGAGTCCACGTCATCTTCAAACACCACTCCGTGGAGGCTCTCTGCTGCCATAGTCTGACAGAGACGTGTGAGTAAAGCCCTGGGGTTAGTGTCATTCACCAGCACGGTGATGGGGTTCACTTGCAGGGGCATGTCGAGGAAGTTTTCTGGACTCAGACGGCCCTTGATCTCACTGTGGTGGGCCAAACCACTGAAAACCACAGCCACGTTGACCGAAGGAGGGCCGAAGAATGGACGTCCCCGGCAGGGAGGCACTACATTGAGTAACAGATGAAAGAAGAGGAGGAGTTGAAGAGAGGGACCCCAACACCCTTGAGGAGTGGCCATTTCAGCCTCCTAAAGCCTGAAAGAGAGAAAGAACAAAACACATAATTTCAGAATTGTTACGTGTTTGTCAGTTTGGAAAATGTCAGATGTGTGCTCTCTCCAAGTAACTATAATTTATAGGTTTTCCAAAGATTTTTTTACTGCAAATTGGTCGGTTAAAACCATAAAGTGGTCCATAAAGTCTTGGGGAATTCATTTAGATTTAATTTAACAATTGTTTAATTATTGCAGATTAGCATTGAGATGTGTTTGAAATTTCAATGCATTTTAATACAGTTTGCGAAAAACAGAATGTGTGTTAGTTTTGAACTTTCTATTAAAGGAATCCTGAAGAGAAAATTATCATGGTTTCTTGACATCATCATGGTTCGCTTTAACAAATCCAAATCAGCATGTTATAATGATTTCTGAAGGATCATGTGACACTGAAGTTCAGCTTTGCATCACAGGAATAAATTATATGTTATGGGGGGGGGGTGTCTAATGCTATTTCATGCATTCTGAGTTATTTACACTTTTAAAGAGTTAAATTCTCATGCTAAACATGGCCAAGGTTTCAAAAAAATGATTTGGACATACAGAGTAATTCTGTGTCAAATACACTCCTTTGTATAGGTTTCAGAAAGTTTTTTTTCGAGCATGGCCCTTCATGACATCATGAAGGGCGGAAATCCTTGTATGGGCACTTCTCCCAGAAGAGCATGCGCACATGTCAACCAGAACGAGAGCAAGAGAGTATCTTTCTTTTCTAAATATGATAAAACTAAAGACTCTTTGGTGATAAGAAGGATGCAATACTACTCTAGATACTCAAAATTAATATGAGATTGGGCGAAACTGTGTGTGTATTAAAACAGAAGACAGTTATTTTAAAGTGTAAAAATATTTCACAATATTATTGCTTTTATTGTATTTTTGATCAAATAAATGCAGCCTTGAGCTTTCAAAAACATTAAAAAACTCATCAACCCAAACTTTTGAACCGTAGTGTACATTATTTTTACATTTTTATCAGGGGAGACTTGCAAATGAGAGAAGCAGCAGTGATTATTTAGCAATATTGATTTCTGTGTGTTCAGACATGATGAGATGAAAATAGGACACAGTGTTGCATTGTTGTAAACAATAGAGCCTGAGTGACAAATAAAAAGCACTGCTGCAAAAATCTACCTCTGTCTAGTGTTATTTATATACACATATATAACATGCCTCAAGTGTCATCTACACAAAACTGCTCAAATTACACAGTATAAACAAAACAGTATTTTAATAGTTATAAATGCATAAACACAGCAACTAAATTTAATTTTGATTAAATACTTGTGGATTTACTAATTTTAAAATAAAAATTTAATTTATCTTACTGAAGACAATCGACAGACACACAATATGAAATTGTACATAAATAAATGTACAAATGTGCTTTAATGTATTGTAATCCAAACCATTCACGTGGTCTGAATGTCTATTTCTGTCACTTATAATCTCGGATTGCATGTGTTCTGGTCATAGTGTGCATGTGCCTTTGTGACACAACAGGCCATTAGCAGGCTGAGTGGGAGGTTTACAATGAATCCAGCAGGGAATCACATCTAAACTCAGCTCTCAACACTTCATAGGGGCCGGTCCCTGATCTCTCAACCTGCAGATGGTGTGGGTCATCGAAAGCTCACCTTTGGTGACTGACGAATGCTTGTTTAATGATTCCAATTCACACCACTGCCAGTTTGTGAACCACGGATATCTATATAGTGCACAGGTCTACAGCATATGTTGCTTGTCTTGATCTTACAAGTGACCATATAGACCTAAAGTCTATTCATTTCAAGGACAGGCCCCTTGGAGCGACCTCAGGTCAAGTGTATTACTGGTATCCATGGTGATAGAGCATGATAGTGATCTCAATAACACTCCGGTTTCTGGGTTGCGGCTATTTGGAAATGAACCAGGAACCTTTGCACTGCCAGAGCTGAACTTTAACCATAAGGCTACCGCTACACTTCTAAGTGTGTTACAGTGCACACAAATACAACTGGCTCGTAAAACAGAGCGAGGACTTTCTTTTCAACAGCAAACTAAATCAGAATCTGATGAGATGCACTTGAATTAGAATCTTAAAGGTTAGGCCCATCCATCCATGCCAGCATCTTACGACTATGACACCGCAGCCTATTAAACTATCAGAGCTAGCTGTTGGACCATGGACTGTAATTACTATGCATGATAAATGCAACCCGTCACATTGTGATGGCTATCATGTTCCTTAAAATGCTCCCATGAATACATCTGGCTTCTAATAAACCTAATTACAACGTTTAGGATATATTATGGTAAGAATGCATGTGCATTTGCTTTGTACTGCATTGTCTTCCTATGGACTTCATTAGCAACGCTCCTCACCCAATGCGGGATCACAAGTACTTTCTGCACAAGTGGAAGACAGATGGTGAAGTAAGAAAGGAGATATGCATTCCCATTGCAAAATCAACAAAACCAAACAAAAGACTTGCCGTGAGAAACCCAGAGAGTTAAAGCCGTCATGGTCTCTGTCCTCTCTCTTTTTCCTCTCTCTGTCTGTTTTTTTTTTTAAATCCTCATTAAAAAGACACTGTTCAAACTCCACTCAATACTGGAAAAGCATCAATGAGCATATTTGTATGCTCGTAACTCAACGAAATCCTCACACTTAGCCGAGCAGTGGAGTTAACATAGCAACAGCTGGGCGAGTTTCTAGGAAAACGACAGAGAGGAGTGAAAAAAAAAAAAGCATCTTTCATTTCAAAAATATACATCTAGGGGTGTTTCTTCAACTAGGCACTTCTGGTCCTGTGGAGTGTCTTAAAACACACTTTGCACACTCTCATTAGTTTTGTCAACTAACTATGTCCAGCAGTGTCCATTTCCACCACAGTGTCTTTTCCAGCACATCTCAAACAATGTACTGTGATTAACAGCAATAGCATTCTGTGGAGTAAAATTGGCAAAACATATTAGCTTTACAATTAAATTGAAATGGAAAATTTAAAAATTACATTTTCAACTAACAAAATCAACTAATTCTAATAATAATAATACAAACTATAATACTATATGTGACCCTGGACCACAAAACCAGTCATAAGGGTCAATTTTTAGAAATTGAGATTTGTACATCATCTGAAAGCTGAATAAATAAGCTTGTTAGGATAATGTTAGGATCGGACAATATTTGGCCGAGATACAAATATTTGAAAATCTGGAATCTGAGGGCGCAAAAAAATCTAAATATTCAGAAAATCGCCTTTAAAGTTGTCAAATTAAGTTCTTAGCAATTTTTGATATATTTACAGTAGGAAATTTACAAAATATCTTCATGGAACATGATCTTTCCTTAATATCCTAATGATTTTTGGCATAAAAGAAAAATCAATAATTTTGACCCATACAATGTATTTTTGGCTATTGCTACAAATATACCCCAGCGACTTAAGACTGGTTTTGTGTTCCAGGGTCACATATATATCTCAATGATACTAAAATAACAAAGCATTTAATCTCAAGCATGCTCTTCAATGACACTTTTGTCCTCTTTGTATCAAAAGTACACAAAAATACTAGGGGGAAAGATTGCAACTGGGACGTTAATTTGTGTATAATACAAATAATTTTCTATAATAAATATAGAAATAAATTATGATTAATTGACTTTTTTCAATTTTTAAAGATATAAACAGAAAATCTAGGTCCTGGGTTTGGCATTTAGAAAGCAGCCAAAATAAATGATGAAAGCCTGTTGAAAAGTTTCCAAGACACTTTTCATGTGACCCTCATATAACAAAGAAAAAAAACTTGAAAACTGTTAGTTTCAATAATAATGAACCCCTGGGACACAAGTGCCAATAGATGAAGAAACACCCCTATTTTGGATGTCTTCAGAGTGTGTGTTCACTGGCCTACTGCACGTGACACTGTGAACAGCAGTGAGACACCTGCAGCCTTTCTTTGATGACAGCAAATGGAACACACACACAGTCAGGCTGCTGCACGATAATATATTCACACTCCCGTTTTCAGTCTGTTAGATCTGCTGTTGATGTGATCTTCTCATGTCCTTTTCAAGTCCTCAGATCTCTTTAAAAATGGACACTTTGATATGTGTTTGACCATAGATCCTATGGACAATCACATCACACAGCTAGAGCATGTGCTCTTATTTCAAACAAAACAACAAAAGAACAAAAATGAAAGGGTTCATCAATGTCAGGCAAAAAAAACAGCTGCCATTCATTCTATTTTATGCCATCATTGGACAAGATTGGTCTCCTATTTAAAGCACTTGAGTACGTGTAAAAAAGTACTTGAGTACAATTTCAGTTGTGAAATAGAAAGAATATCTCTCATGATACTGATCATGTATGTCTGAGATAACTGCACAGGGGTGTCTGTGTTACTGTAAGGCACTTCCCTGGATTCACAGAATTACACATAAACACGACTCGTCGCAAAATTTAATCTGCACCTTCCATGTAGATAATCACAGATAGAAATATTTTCAAAGTAAAACACCAGCTGTGGGTGCCAGCTGTCCACGCGGTATCTGATAGGTGAAGCTGATTAAAGCACAATGGCTTTTAATACATTTTACATCTACAACTATAACCTTCACATCCGCCATTCAGTTTAGACTATAAACTGAACTGCAATTTAAATAGTAGTTGGGCATATGTGCCCATAAAAAATATTTGGTTGGACAAAAAAAAGTAGAAATAATAACAGTTACAGTAATATTTCCTTACAACAAAGCATATCTGCTTAAAATATTCAAATAACTGAAGAAAAAAAAATTCTGGTACAAGAATATAGGATTATGTCCCATTCGGCACAACTTCAAATGGTTGTAGATTGGGCTTCGCCCCAAATACAAACTACACATTTGCTGAACTGGTCACATTTGTGCTTAGACTGACATCTGTGACTATCAAAAATGACAATCAAAGAGCTGTACAACGTACATGGACTGTCATACACATCATCCAGATGGTGTGTTATATTAGCACTGAATTAACATCTTGTGTGTTCTGTCGACGTATGTGATTCTGAGGTAAAATGCCACCACAAACGAGAGTGTTAGCGCGTTTAAAGCTGAATTACATTTAGAGTTACACTTGCACAACTATTTATAGCAACAATCCCAAACACATTCTCACTTGAGTGATGTTAACTCACACAAAGCTAATTCATAGTCTCAACGTGGCTTTCGAAGAGCAATCTGTGTGCTTTCTGTAAGTGGGACACCAGCCGCTTTGCTTTGGTAATGGTCTTAAATCACAGTGGGATCGTGGTAAGTTTTCCTTTTGAGCTTCGACCACAAAGGTTACGAGTCTGTCCAGATGTTACCAACCACTGTGTGAGCAAGCACTAAGCAACAAAATCAACAAACTGCGGACACACACACACAAAAACAATATGAGGTATTTCGAAAGTATTTAAGAAGCAGTCAAGTTACCGGCCCAAAACTCAAATGTGTCACATATAAAGCTAATTATAAACTACAATGAAACTGCTTATATTACTTGTTTACAGTGACGACTCAAGGTCCATGTGGCCATACAGCTACTCTTTTAAAAACAGATCACATCCTTATTTAGTATTCCACACAAACCCACAGCATGCTATATACATTTTTAACAGTGATCCAAGGTGAAAGTGCTCAGAATGTCATGGTCAGAGCCCACATTAGTGTTCCCCAAATCTGCATGTATCGCATATCAGCTGGCTTTTCCAAACCTCTGTGATCTCACCAGTTCAGCCATAATCATACAGGTTTCAGTGAGTCTGCTATAAAACGAAAACAGATTATGACATTGAAATACAGACGGTAGTATCACCATTGCCAGCATTTGTAACGGTGTGGCAGTGCAGACAGATTCGGATGTTAATAGTGATGTATTAGTCACACTGCAAACAGTTGTGATTGGACATTAACAGATGAGCTTTTCAGCAACAATCAACTGTTCTGTCTTATGAATGCTAAGAAGGGCCGGACTGTCTGTAATAAATAAATCAAAATAACACGTTAGACCTTTCGAGTAGGCTCTCGTTTTCTCTTGAGACAACACCACACACTAACAACTGCATATCTATAATTTGATTATCGGAAATGACACTTGAGTGATAAATGACTCAAGATGTTTATGAATGTATCTACCACTTCTAATCTATTTAGAAGCATTATTATGACAAACTGAAATGTTTGAATAAATAAATACGCACATACTGCATTTACGTCAATGGTAAACCTCATTTTGTCTGTCACACTCACAAAGGACTTTACAGGACGTCATATTCCATTTATGAGGAAAATTAATCATAAGGAAAACATCAAGACTGCAAGAAAATCAATTTCCCTTCTTTGACCTTGGCTAATCTCCTGTCTCAAATATGTATATACATCTATAATATTCAAGCACGATTAAGAGTTAAAAAACCTCTGCTAGCATCTTACTACAAATTTAAAGAGTTTAGGATTAAAAACAGGTGTTTTTTAACCCCATTTTTCATGACTGACCCAGTTTGCCTCTTTTTTCTGTTGTAATTGTGTGTAAATAAGTCAAGCGTCCCTGACACAGACTGTGAGCTGATATATGCACACCTCTGACATTCCCAATGCCAAAAAAGTCCCAGTGCAGGTATGTGTGTCAGACAGCATTTAGGTCTCCAGAATCCCATTCACTCTGCCGGTTACGCTTTCGAGGACTGTTTCTGCGAGCAGCCACGAGAGAGAGCGGCGCTCCACCTGTTAACTACGGCAGCTTTAGCCCCGCAGGCATTTCCCCCCGCCACACACACAAGACCCAGAGATGGAAAGATGCTCTCCGTGGACACATGCACAAAGTTCAAGCGAAGCTGTATGTTTACTGTCAACAGCGGATTGAATGAAAAGGACTTTCCTTACCTGTGCCGGCTGGATGCATCCGAGCCCGACCCCAAGCTGTACATTCTTCAGCTGTGCGTCTCCGCCTCCTCTTGTTTCCTCTTCTCGCCTTTGCTTCCTCTCACCTCCTTATGGCCTTTTCTATCTTTCGCACTGTCTCTCTCCTTCTCTCAACACTTGTGTGAGTCTACTTGTGTGGCAGCTGAAGACCCTGCTGTGGTGATGGCATTTCTCTCGCTCTCGCTCTCTCTCGCTCTTCCTGGCAAAGAGGGTCAAACTGAAGATGGTGTCAGTGACACGGTGAGGAAAATGATGGAAGGAATTAGCGAGAAACAGAGAGACAAGTGTCCAAAAAAAGAGGAGAAACAGCTGTTAGCAGCTTGTGACGACGACGAGAGACAGCTGGAGAGTTGCAGTTGTGATCTCTGACTGAGGAAAGGTGTGAGAGCAGGTGGGGAGCCGCGTGGCGGTGACTCCCTGTGCTCGCCGGATTGGTGTGCGAATGCGTGAAGTGGTGTCTTACTCAATAAATCTTGAATAAATCTCACGTGGGTCTTGTTTACCTATGCCTGAAGTTGTGATATGCCTGTAGCACGTAAACCAGAAGCAGAGAAAGTGTGTTTCTAAGCGTGTGTCAGTCAAAAAACGGAGAGTTTTTGGCATGGACAAACCCTTCATCTTCAATCAAACTGCTCATCCGTAGCCTCCGCCCGCTCCATCACGACCAACCTAGTTCCCCAACCTTGGGGAATAATCATGATGAAATGAGAAGGATGCTGGGAAGAGAGTACAGCTGATTAAAATAGATTCGAATGAAAGACTGGAGCTGTGTATCTGACCTTTTCCGTCTCTGGAGTTGTAGTTTGCTGATTTTGAGGAGGAAGTCCATGAAGACGCTTCTCAGTTAGTCGAAATGTGTTGCTTATTTCAGAATCTTTTATATCCGCAGGTGTCGGTTTCTGATTTAGTCCGGATTCTGAAAAGTTTGGAGTTCTTGTAGTGTTGGCTGAGAAAAGCATGAAAGCAATCCAGAATAAATACATACATAAATACAAATTCACAAATGATGTTTGTCCAGTTTGTAGAGCAGATGTGCTGAGCGTCTCATCTGTTTGATGTGATCTGCCTTCTGCTCTCCAGACCACAGAACAAGCTTCTGATACCTAATCATGATGCTGTACAGATTTATCCTGCCTCCCCCCTCCTCATTCTCTCATGCTTTTATTCTCCCTCTCTCTCTCCATCCAGAGTCCCTTTTCACCATGTCTGATTTTCACTTCGCTATCCTGTCCTGTTTGTTCTCTCTATTCTATTACTCCTGCTTCTGTCTGTCTTTCCCACCGTCTTTGTCATTATCCTCCTGCTGCAATTTAAATGCTCTTTCTTTTCAAGCCGTCCTGGTTTCGGTCATTCTGAGATGAGCAGGTCCGACAGACAAGTTCCCTTGTCCTGTTGATTCTCTCTCTCTGTCTCTGACACTTCTAGACACTTCAACCTTGCTTGTCCTTCAGGTCTGAGGTTATTATGAATGCAGTTTTGTCCTTTTTTGTCAGACAGCTTTTATGAAATCAATCCCCGTCCTCTACACAAACGTTTGTTTTTCATATCATTTGTTTTAATACTAAGCAAATGACATTTTCTATCCCCTAATCCTAAACCTACCTTTACACAAACCTTTCTAGATTTGTATAGAGGCATTATTTATTTGTTTATCAAGCTGTTTTTCTCATGGGGAAAACGTGGATTTTATAATAAAACATGAGTTTCATATTTTAAATATGTATATTATATGTGACCCTGGACCACAAAACCAGTCATAAGTCGCTGGGGTATATTTGTAACAATAGCCAATAATACATTGCATGGGTCAAAATAATAGATTTTTCTTTTATGCCAAAAATCATTAGGATATTAAGTAAAGATCATGTTCTGTGAAGATATTTTGTAAGTTTCCTACCGTAAATATATCAAAACTAAATTTTTGATTAGAAATATGCATTGCTAAAAACTTCATTTGGACAACTTTAAAGGCGATTTTCTCAATATTTGCACCCTCAGAAAGCTAATTTATTCAGCTTTTATATGAAGTATATATCTCGATTTCAAACAACTGACCCTTATGACTGGTTTTATGGTCCAGGGTCACATATGTACATATATATATATATATATATACACATACACATATACATACATACATACACACACACACACACACACACACACACATATACATACATACATACATACATACATACACACACACACACACACACACACACATATATATATATATATACACATACATACATACATACACACACACATACACACACACACACACACACACACATATACACACATATATATATATATATATATATATATATATATATATATATATATACTCATACAAGCTAAATCTTAAAATTTAAAGAACCATGTGACATTGAAGACTAGCGTAATGGCTGCTGAGAATTCAGTTTTTCCATCACAGGAATAAATTACATTTTAAAACATTTTTTTTTAAAAACAACAGCAATTTTATATTGTAATAATATTTCACAATATTTTGGTTTTTACTGTATCTTTAAATGAATTAAAATGCTGCTTTAGTGAGCATAAGAGACGTCTTTAAAAGAAAAAAAAAAATCTTACAGACCCCAAACCTAATAAACACACATACACATACTTTAAATATAAATTAAAATATAAGTATTTGCATATTTACACGTATTGCCTATTATTAGACACTTTTACCCAAAGTGATTTACAAAAGCCTTACATATGAAGAATAAAACATAAGCGTTTCTCCCTGAGGAGAAAAGACTGTTCAGAGAACACAAGAACAGAGATGAAAGTGAGAAACAGTTAAATAATATATTCCCCCTGTCTTTCTTAAGAGTTAGTTAAGCATATTAAAAAGATTCAATCAAGTGGTCACAGAAGAAATACCTTGAGTAGCAAGGAACAGAAAAGGTTCATTTGACACTTTGAATCAGTTAAAAGATGAAAGTGGAAAGTTAATTTTAAGATTTGATTTGGTTTAATTTCATTAGTTAAAAAAAAAAAAAATCTAGTCGAGTTTTGTTCACCTGACACTGCAAATTAAACTTTCCACCTGTAAGGAGACAAAATGAGTCCACATGTCTCATCCATACTGTAACCCATAATCGAGGATAAAAACATTCTGGTTTTCCCATTCATAAGAGCATTAAATGGCAGAACCCTGGTGTTTCAGCTGAAGCAGACTACTAATAACATATGTGTTAAATCAGTGCTATAAACTACACACAGCTTTTTGTTCTTTGATTGCTGACATATTTTAAACACGATGTCTTTTGCACGTACAGCATGTGCAAAACTAAATATATACTACACTATTAAAAAAAAAAAAGATCAGCCGGGATGCTGTCATGTAACACAAATGTGTTTTTCACCCTGAGTTAATTTTTTTCCCTCCATTTTTTTTGTCCCAGCTTTAAAGATCTGCTGTCTCCTCTCATTTTCCGTCTGCTCAAAAGGAACTCTCTAAATTGTCTAAATCGCTTTGTGCACATGGCAGCTTTTAAGAAACTAAAAATACCATGGTGCTATTTTAGAGCAGGCCAGGTGATGAGGCATACTGACAGGAGGAGAAACCAGTGTGACTTTTCAAACATGTTCCAGCCGAACATTTTGTGCATTTTGACACACTGAAAGCCACTTACAATGCATGATGACCTGTCTTTAAGAGAAGCAAATGGGTTTAAACATTTTTGACAAAAAACAGAACATTTTTAGTTTAAAATAGTACCTGATGCATAATGTTTTCTGACAGTGTATGACAGCAGTACTTCGTTTGGAGGCCCATTCCTGCCTTGGAACAAAAAAAAGTAATTGTTAGAAAAAGTTTGAGAAATAAAATTAAATTGTGACATAGTTGTAAGATTTACAGTAACATCACAGTCTGAGGTATAAATTTTGTATTTAAGATAAATAAAATTGCAATTGCAAGATATAAAGTCCCACTGCGAGATATAAAGTCACATTATTTATATTACATATTTATTTCATTACACATAAACCAAATGATGCTCTCAGAAAAAATGACTTTTTATGCCTAAAAATTTTTGTCTAAGACTCTTATGTCCCTTTTCTATAACTCTTACATTGAGTCTATCTTAACATTTTCTATAATATGTTGGTATGGCAATCGTAGTGTTAAGACTAAAAATGCTTTGTCCAGAATAGTAAAGGTCAGCAGTAAAATTTTAGGCACTGAGCAGAGCAGTCGTACTGACCTGTACAATAGACAGGTGGTGCGGAAAGCCAACTCTATTTTATCGGCCAGTGATCATTCCCTGTACTCTCTGAGTTTGAGTTTTTACCTTCTGGTTTGCGGCTTCCTTTAGTGAAGAGTAATCGATACAGATGCTCATTTATTCCTACTGCAATATTAATGCTAAATGATGGTGATGGTTAGTGGTTAATTGTTATTTTTTATTTATTGTTTTGTGGGGTGGGTGAGGTTGTAAATTGTATTATTAGGGTTGTGTTATCGTATTGTTTTTGTGCTTTTTATGTTTTGTTTGTATGTCTTGCTGCAAAACTAATTGCCCTTTGGGGGACATGAATGAATGAATGAATGAATGAATGAAGTAGCGGAATCAATGATGCAAACTTCAAAACAAGAGGCAAATCCAAATTGTGCTATAAAGTAGCTGTAGCAAGACAATGGTGTCATTATTCAGCTCCAGTCAGTTCAAGTTTTGTTCTCATACAATACTGTGAGATGTAAGATCGATGTAACTTTAAATTTTAAAACAAGGTGGAATATCTCAAACTCATCTATTCTTTTTAACTACAGTGTGCTCATCGCCATAAAGAAATCTATGGATAGTGTAAGTCTGTAGTATTGAGGTGTACCTGGAGTGACAGACTGTCTTTTATCAAATTAATCTGTGCTCAAGTTTTGATTAAATGTCAATATTGTTGATTTTTCCACCCTGACAGTGTCTGAGAGAAATTAAACTCAGCTGAGTTACTGCTGTGCTGCACTTCTTCTCATAATAAGGGTCTTCAGTTCAAAGCAATTCAGTCAGCTGTATAAGTTAAATAAAGAAAAAATCCTTCATCATAGTGCCTACAATTGTAGAATAATTGCCTGAACTGTAATTGTGGTAAAATGGGTTATTGAGTTGTTTTGCAAAATATGGATCATGTGTGTAACAAGTTAACAACACAAAATCTCATAATC